>NC_064615.1:851088741-851390741 GCF_023898315.1 Schistocerca nitens | reverse complement strand
AGGTACCTTGTGCTGAAAATAACAAACAAAAAAAACTATCAAATCGGTCAGCTATCCGCAGATGATGATCTTTGATGCATGGGGCAACCGATTATTATTTTTATAGTTACGTGCTGCATTTTCTGAGAGAGTAGCTGCTGTGAATAACAAATACATATGTTTATGTACAATTGACGTGCAGCACTCGTGTGAAGTTGTGAAAGTGGGCGTAGGTAACTGCTCCGCTCCTCCGTACGCCCCACGTTGCCTTTGGCCACCCGCTGCACTGCTGCGAGTGCGCGGGATGTTGGCCAGTATTTATTGCACTTAATTATGAATCGGCGAGGATTACATCAGTTGGCGGCCGTCGCTCGATACGCGCTGTCCGGCGCGCGTGCACCAGCTTCCAGGAAATCCCGTCCCCCTCTACCGCCGGCCCCCCGTGGCGCAGCCCACTGCTGTTGCACGCAGAACGCAACAAACACACACTCTAGACGTTCCCAGAGGTCGGCGCGCATGCGCAGTGGCGGCCGCGTGGCGTCGCCGCTCATACGGTATTCCGACGGGCCGGCGCCCTGACAAGCTGCATCCGTCAATTCGGCCGAGCCGGCTCGCTTGATCTCAGCCCACTGGCCCCCTGGCCGCCTTACTTCCCCCCCCCCCTTCCACTCTCAGCCCCCCACCCTCCTACCACCACCTTTTTTTCCCGCCTCCGTCTTTTCGCCGCCGCGCTGATGTATAAAGCGGGCGGACCCCTCTCTCCTCCGTCCGCTGCGGATACCGACTGCAGCGCGGATCGGGCTGGCTTTATTCAAAACGTTCGTCGGTTTTAATTAATGTACGTAGCCCGCGCACGGAGTCCTTTACTCGGAACTGTTGTCGAAAGCCTCCAGACACATATATCTTTTCCCCCCTCCCCGCCTGCTCCATCCCGGTTCGGGGCAAGCGAACAAACTGAATTTAAAAACACCGACGTCTGGCGCAAGGCCCTTTTTGCTCTGCAGTCATTTTAAAACCGCTTATATCTCTCGCTCTTTCTCTCTCTCTCTTCTTCTTTTTTTTCCCCCTCCTGTATCTCCTCCTCCCTCTCACTCGAGCCTTTCCATTTCTCGATTTTTCGATACTTTTGTTTTCGCAGTCGCTGCAAGAGTTAAATTAGCGCAGCGCGGCGCAGTGCCGGACCGGGCCGGGCTAAATCAACGTGCGTCGATGTTTTCTTTTCGGCAGGGCCCCCGTGGCTGCGTTTTCTTGTAAGCTGTCACGCCGCGCCGCAAGAAGCAATAATTAGGGACGGCCGGTCTCGGTCTGGAGGTCGCGCGCGCATTTACATCGCCGGCAGACACCGGCAGCGGCAGCGGCAGCGGCGGACGCGGCCGGTGTCTGCCGGCGACCAGTCGCGAGCGCGCGGGCCGGCTTTTACTGCCCGCTTTACGGGCGCCGCCAAATTAGACCGCAAGAGGCGCTACGGTGCGACCCTGCCACCTCTGTACGTAATCGCGCGGCGCCGACCGCAGGCGGGTGTCTGCAGTCTCGCCTCGGCGCAGGTTCAAATGGTTCAAATGGCTCTGAGCACTATGGGACTTAACATCTGTGGTCATCAGTCCCCTAGAACTTAGAACTACTTAAACCTAACTAACCAAAGGACATCACACACATCCATGCCCGAGGCAGGATTCGAACCTGCGACCGTAGCAGTCGCGCGGTTCCGGACTGAGCGCCTAGAAACGCGAGACCACCGCGGCCGGATCGGCGCAGGTGGCGCGACTCACTGTCACGCCGTCCTCGACTCCGGACGTATTCCTCACCGCGAAGACCGCTAGACGTTGTGTCCGCACCTTGGTAGCTACACGGTGAGACGCCGCAATACGTCTCTACTAGCAAGGAAGGCCGTGGCAAATGCGTCATTCGTTACGCGGGAACGTCAGGGTAATGGTCGAAAAAAACTCGAATTTTTCTTATTACGGAATTCGAATGTATACAGGGTGTTACAAAAAGGTAGGACCAAATTTTCAGGAAAAATTCCTCACACGCAAATAAAGAAAAGATGTTATGTGGACATGTGTCCGGAAACGCTTAATTTCCATGTTAGAGCTCATTTTAGTTTCGTCAGTATGTAGAGTATGTACCGCCAGTTGGCCCAATTGAAGGAAGGTAATGTTGACTTCGGTGCTTGTGTTGACATGCGAATCATTACTCTACAGTACTAGCATCAAGCACATCAGTACGTAGCATCAACAGGTTAGTGTTCATCACGAACGTGGTTTTGCAGTCAGTGCAATGTTTACAAATGAGGAGCTGGCAGATGCCCATTTGATGTATGGATTAGCACGGGGCAATAGCCGTGGCGCGGTACGTTTGTATCGAGACAGTTTTCCAGAACGAAGGTGTCCCGACAGGAAGACGTTCGAAGCAATTGATCGGCGTCTTAGGGAGCACGGAACATTCCAGCCTATGACTCGCGACTGGGGAAGACCTAGAACGACGAGGACACCCGCAATGGACGAGGCAATTCTTCGTGCAGTTGACGATAACCCTAATGTCAGCGTCAGAGAAGTTGCTGCTGTACAAGGTAACGTTGACCACGACACTGTATGGAGAGTGCTACGGGAGAACCAGTTGCTTCCGTACCATGTACAGCGTGTGCAGGCACTATCAGCAGCTGATTAGCTTCCACCTTCTGCGAATGGTTCATCCAACAATGTGTCAATCCTCATTTCAGTGCAAACGTTCTCTTTACGGATGAGGCTTCATTACAAAGTGATCAAATTGTAAATTTTCACAATCAGCATGTGTGGGCTGACGAGAATCCGCACGCAATTGTGCAATCACGTCATCAACACAGATTTTCTGTGAACGTTTGGTCAGGCATTGTTGGTGATGTCTTGATTGGGCCCCATGTTCTTCCACCTACGCTCAATGGAGCACGTTATTATGATTTCATACGGGATACTCTACCTGTGCTGCTAGAACGTGTGCCTTTACAAGTACGACACAACATGTGGTTCATGCACGATGGAGCTCCTGCACATTTCAGTCGAAGTGTTCGTACGCTTCTCAACAGATTCGGTGACCGATGGATTGGTAGAGGCGGACCAATTCCATGGCCTCCACGCTCTCCTGACCTCAACCCTCTTGACTTTCATTTATGGGGGCATGTGAAAGCTCTTGTCTACGCAACCCCGGTACCAAATGTAGAGACTCTTCGTGCTCGTATTGTGCACGGCTGTGATACAATACGCCTTCTCCAGGGCTGTATCACCGCATCAGGGATTCCATGCGACGGAGGGTGGATGCATGTATCCTCGCTAACGGAGGACATTTTGAACATTTCCTGTAACAAAGTGTTTGAAGTGACGCTGGTACGTTCTGTTGCTGTTTGTTTCCATTCCATGATTAATGTAATTTGGAGAGAAGTAATAAAATGAGCTCTAACATGGAAAGTAAGCGTTTCCGGACACATGTCCACATAACATATTTTCTTTCTTTGTGTGTGAGGACTGTTTCCTGAAAATTTGGCCGTACCTTTTTGTAACACCCTGTATACCGGGTGATCAAAAAGTCAGTATAAATTTGAAAACTGAATAAATCACGGAATAATGTAGACAGAGAGATACAAATTGACACACATGCTTGGAATGACATGGGGTTTTATTAGAACCGAAAAATACGAAAGTTCAAAAAATGTCCGACAGATGGCTCTTCATTTGATCAGAATAGCAATCATAAGCATAACAAGGTAAGACAAAGCAAATATGATGTTCTTTACAGGAAATGCTCAATATGTCCTCCATCATTCCTCAACAATATCTGTAGTTGAGGAATGATGTTGTGAACAGCACTGTAAAGCATGTCCGGAGTTATGGTGAGGCATTGGCGTCTGATGTTGTCTTTCAGCATCCATAGAGGTGTCGGTCGATCACAATACACTTCCGACTTCAGGTAACCCCAAAGCCAATAATCGCACGGACTGAGGTCTGGGGAACTGGGAGGCCAAGTATGACGGAAGTGGCGGCTGAGCACACGATCATCACCAAACGACGCGCGCAAGAGATCTTTCACGCGTCTAGCAATATGGGGTGGAGCGCCATCCTGCATAAACGTACGTTCCAGTAGGCGTTTATCAGCCAGGCTGGGGATGATGCAATTCTGTAACGTATCGGCGTACCTCTCACCCGTAGCAGTTACAAAACCAGAATCACGCATTTCCTCGAAGAAAAAAGTCCCGATAACGGTAGATGTGGTAAATCCAACCCATACCGTGACCTTTTCGTCGTGCAACGGAGTTTCCACGACAGTTCTAGGATTTTCGGTAGCCCAAATTCTGCAGTTGTGGGTGTTGACCGACACTCGGAGTGTGAAATGAGCTTCGTCGGTCCACAACACGTTACTCAACCAATTGTCTTTTTCCGCCATCTTTTGAAACGCCCACACCGCAAATGTCCTCAGCTTCACTAAATCGCCAGGTAACATTTCATGATGCCGATGGATTTTCTACGGATAGCATCGGAGGGTACGTCTCAGTGCCGACCAAAGAGTAGTGTATGGAATGCTGGTGCGACATGCGACTGCACGAGTGCTGACTTCCCCGTGCATAAACGAACCCGCTACAGTCTCCATTTCTTCCTGAACTGTCTCAGCAGCATTACGCCTTGTGCTCGGTCCGCCGCTACGGGGTCTATCGTGTAAACAACCCTTGGCTTCGAACTTCTAAATCATTCTCGCCACAGCTGCATTTGTCAATGGACCTTTACCCGTTCGAATCCCCTTCCCATGGCGATAGGATCGTAGCGCTGAACTAGCACATTCCCCATTCTGATAATACAGCTTCGCCCGCATCTCGTGGTCGTGCGGTAGCGTTCTCGGTTCCCACGCCCGGGTTCCCGGGTTCGATTCCCGGCGGGGTCAGGGATTTTCTCTGCCTCGTGATGGCTGGGTGTCGTGTGCTGTCCTTAGGTTAGTTAGGTTTAAGTAGTTCTAAGTTCTAGGGGACTTATGACCACAGCAGTTGAGTCCCATAGTGCTCAGAGCCATTTGAACCATTTTTTTAATACAGCTTCACTAAAACCGCCTTTTCAGGTAACGTCAACATGCTGCGACTGCTGGCGCATCTGATTCTCTCTCTCATTACAGCTCCTTTTATACACGATTGTCATGTGCAGTCACTGACGTTTTGCTGTCCAGCACCATCTGTCGGACATTCTGTGAACTTTGTTTTTTTTTTTTTTTGGTTCTAATAAAACCTCATGTCATTCCAAGAATGTGTGTCAATTTTTACCTCTCTATCTACATTATTCCGTTGTTTATTAAGTTTTCAAATTTATACTGACTTTTTGATCACCTGGTACACTGAACAATTCTTTCACACGCCAGGTTAGCCGAGAGCGCTAACGCGCTACTTCCTAGACTCGGGTAGGCGCGCTGGCAACGGATCGAATCCGCCCGGCGGGTTAACGACGACGGCCGATGTGCCGGCCAGCCTGGATGCGGTTTTTAGGCGGTTTTCCACATCCCCCTAGGTGAATACCGGGCTGGTCCCCCATCCCGCCTCAGTTACACGGCTCGCAGACGTTTGAACACTTTCGTACTATTCCATGGATTATACTAGTCGCAGACAGTTGGGGTACGCTAATTCCGTCCCAGGGGGTACGGGGTGGCGGCAGGAAGGGCATCCGGCCACCCCTTCCACTAACACTGCCAAATCCGATTAACCATGCCGACCCTGCCTCACTGGGGGAAAAGGCACAAGCGAAAGAAAGATACATTGAAAAATTCTTCCCCAAACTATTATTTGCGAACTCCAAAAAGTATCGATTCTGTGAGCTTTGAAACCGAGCATACACGGCACACCTCGGTGTTAGAGAACCGGTTCCACGTTAGACCTCGATTTTGCTGGAGCGTTGTTTGGGCGGTTTTACTCGAAAGGTGAACGGAACTTTCCATAGTCTCATTTGGAGATAAGCTCCAAAATAACACCCAGCCGAAGCGATTTGGTCAACATTGCTTCAAATTTGGACATACGTCTATTCACTATAGGCCACACTGCGTTAACGCACGTGGCAGATGGCCTTCAAACGAAAGTCGGCGTTAAAATGCTCTGATCCTCTGAAGACGATACGCTCAGCAACGAAATGGCCTTTGAGGACGAAAATGAGAGACTATCAGGTCAAAGTAGCAGAAAGCGGCGATTCACTAGCAGAGGTGATAGTTATTACCAGGAATCCATGATATTCCTTAAATTTCAAGCATTGTTCTTTCTTTTATAAGATAAATACTTGTCAAATTTTAAACGCGTTTCGCTCAAAACCATGTTTTTCGGCATGGTTGTCTTCGGCCACGCTGCAATTTTCATCCGATTTTAATGATTTTTGGTCTCCCTTGAAGCAAACTGAATTCTCTTCAGTTACTCATATCCGATTTTTGTATGTTGATACGAGCCGGGTTCGATTCCCGGCGGGGTCAGGGATTTTCTCTGCCTCGTGATGGCTGGGTGTTGTGTGCTGTCCTTAGGTTAGTTAGGTTTAAGTATTTCTAAGTTCTAGGGGACTTATGACCACAGCAGTTGAGTCCCATAGTACTCAGAGCCATTTGAACCATTTGATACGAGCCGGCCGCTGTGGAGGAGCGGTTCTAGGCGCTTCAGTCCGGAACCGCGCTGCTGCTACGGTCGCAGATTCGACTCCTGCCTCGCGCATCGATGTGTGTGATGTCCTAGAATTAAGTAGTTCTAAGTCTAGGGGACTGATGACCTCAAATGTTAAGTCCCATAGTGCTTAGTGCCATTTGAACCATTTTCTTCAACAGTTCTTTATTGAACATAATGAGAATTACACAAAAGAAACAGTGGTGTTCCATCTACATACCCTATTTTTCCACGTAATCTCCATCCTGTTCTGTGGCCTTCCTCCAGCGCGAAACAAGGGCGTGTCTGCCCGTCGGTACCAGTCGTTGTCTTGGTGGTGGAGCCAGTGTTTCAGTGTGAATCACTTCCTCATCGTTCTGAAATCGTCCTTTAATGTCCCAAACAAATGGAAGTCCGAGGGGGCTAGGTCAGGGCTGTCAGGTGTGACAGCCGTGGATGGTCTCCCCGACCGCTGCAAATCGTGGAGCTCCGCCGAACCACCTTCTGATGATATCACCCTCCTGCCCAGCGACTAGCTGCACTTTTGTTGACAGCAGATGCTCCATAGACTTTGCACAAGCGTTTGTGAATATTCCCCGCAGTTTATTTCTCTGCAGTGAGAAATTCAATGACGACACGTTTCTTGTAACGTACGTCACCTACAGACCATTTTGAAACTGTCCTGCAGCTACGCTACCTGTCGGAAGTGACGGAAATCGGGCGCGCACATTCAGGAGACTTCAGATAATATATACGTGACGTTCCGCATTCGAAGCAATGTTTTCAGCAGAAAAAAAGAGATGCGTTTAATTACTTCCTGAGAAACCGTCGTATTTAGAATTTTTTCAGCCAAAAAAGAGAGGTCTGAAAGGGGCCATTTTTCAAAATATCTACAATTTCGAAAAGAAATTTGATAATCCCTACGATGAACCAAAATTGCATCTGTCAGGACCATGGTAACATGTTAATTTCATATTTCAACCGGACTTACAGCGACAACAGTCGACCTACCTCCTTTCAGGGCTGCCTCGGGAAAATTCCAATTACACAGTGAAGATACTAAATTTTTCAATAGAAGGTACCAATAAAAACTCCAATGTAGGCTTTCTTCATTGCAGCACTCTCCATTTGCCAACTAGGTCCAATATAGAGAGAAAAATCCTGAATTTGAGCAATATTTTCGTTCGCCACACTGTCGTTAGCCCTTAATGCGCATTTGGACTACAATTTATGAAGACTGAAAAGATTCCACATAATTGAACAAATCAGTCGGCGTAAAGGGATGGCTCTTAAAAACCAAAGGGTACAGTTACCATTTTCTAAACTGAGAGGATTGCAAGTCTAAGATTTAGGTATGATGAAAATTTCCAGATATTCTTTACATCAATGAGCATTTGAGAGTAAAATTACATGTGGTAAGTCCGGGAGAGCTGAACCACTGGGTGAGACGGACCAGCGGCATATTTCGCAAATACTCCGCTGGGGAGCAGCTCCCGCTACTTTTTTTTCTTGTGAACAAACGTGGTGCAGAAGTGTTGCTGTAATTGTCGTGTTGGTTCCGGAGAAAAACCACATTCTCTGTTCTGGTGAGCCGAAAAGTTCTATCATGTAGTTACATCGTTTTATTAATAAGGACTATATTAACGCAGTTTTTTGTTTAAGATTGACAAATGTATAGACCTGAACCCAGCCTAAAACGGTCATCGAGTTCACTGTGCCTACAGAAAGGTGGTCCCTCTGTCCCAGGCGAGATGGACCAGTGTTATCTGGTAGAAATCGATCACAATTAAATTTAGCTTCAAGCCATGTGCAATAGTCCCACTGGAGACTGCCGCAGTTTCAGACTATTCTTACTTGTCGGAAGATACATTTGTGCCAACACGTGGAAGGGCAGAATCTTCTACACAAGCCAACATCCACTTAAAAGCTCATCAAAAGAACTACTAATCACAAGCTCACCAAAGGAGCAAAGTTATCTGCACAAGACAAATTCCGTCACTAACACAACTTCGGATTCCACTCCTAAAACATTCAAGATTGCCACTTTGAAACTGACTACTCCTAAGCCAGCACAGACAAAAGTATCGTAAGAAAAGCTCATGCTAGTGAAAAAACCGTGAATTTTAAGATGAATGGAGCAACTGTATCCAAAGGGCTAAAGTATGCTAAAAATATTGAAACTGTAAAGAAAGAGAGGTATGAGAAAAGAACGGAAACAGAGAAAGGTACGAAATGATCACCAAACGGAAATACCAGTGAAGAGAAAAAGAGACTGAAGAAGTTCAATAAGAAAAATACTGAAAATAGCTCAACGTGTTCATCAAGTGCAGATGTTGTTTTGATGAGTGAGATGAGGATGAATTTGTTCTCTGTGGTGAAATCTATTACGAAACAAATAAAAATTACTATTGGAATCAGTGTGCTGCCTGTTCACGATGGTCAACATTAGGTAATAAGTTTAATTGCTGTGGTGAGAGAAAGACAGGCTAATGCTTGATCAAAACCAACAACTCTTTAGAAAAGTCGATGTTCAATCAAGATTCATAGTAAACTTATAAAAATGCTGTAGACAAAATATTGAGTTTTTAATCCATGGGCCGCGCGGGCTAGCCGCACGGTCTAGGGCGCCTCTTCACGGTACGTGCGGCTTGCCCCGTCGGAGGTTCGAGTCCTCCCTCGGACAAGGGTGTGTGTGTTATAGTTAGCGTATGTTAGATTAAGTAGTGCGTAAGCTTAGGGAGCGGTGACCTCAGCAGTTTGGTCCCATAAGAACTTACCACAAATTTCCAAATTTCTTAATTCATTACAAAATATCCTAAACAAGAGTATGAAATTTCAATTGTCTTTTTTCTTCAGTTATAGCCATTTTCAGATGGTCCGTTTCTACCATTACACTGGTCGCTTTCACCCATACATCTATTTTTTTATTTCATCATATCCCTTGTATTTTAAGTGGCAGTGCCTCAATAATTTATTATACTTGCGTTTATATGACTGTCTACACGAACTCGCTGCCAGAAGTAAAGAAGAAGTTGAAAAACAAATCAATTTTATACTGAAGAAAAGATGTGGTCCAGCTCTCCCGGCCTTACCGTAATTTTAACGCTATAGACAAAGCCGAAAAACCGTTAAAAGCTTTTAACAATGCGTGGAATAATGTATACAAACTGACAGGACTACTCAGCTGAAACTTAATTGCGCAGATCGAGTGACATTTAAATCAGTTTAAAGGATGTTGTAAGAAAAGACGTTTACAACAACTGTAATAAGAAATTTGATTGTGAAACTTACAAGCATCTGAGCAACCTCCTAGTATTGTAAGGGGTTCGCCCCGGGCGGTAGAACACGTCACACTCCACAGGAAGACAGCCAAGTAGCTCAAATTAACTGGTTCCAAAATAAACACAAGGCTATTATTATAAAGACAATAAAATTAATGCGCACAATATAGCGTGGCAAGAAACAGTCGAATCTCACACCCCGGGGATTAGATTTAGGCGTTAGCTGCACCCCTTTCTTCAACACCACTCTGTTTTACGATATAAGAGACGCAAGTTAAATTTCTACACTGGCAAACACAAGCAACCACTTCAAAGCGGCTCACTGGACTTTAATGGAAAGATGTAAAAATGCAGCTTGTGGTCACGTGGCGGCACGAAGAGTAGAACTCGGGTACAAACGGTGGTTTCCAACACCAGTCCTTAGGCTGCGGTGGAAAAGACCCCTCTTCGCGCTGCACCACCGGCTACGACGGATCACGACCCACGCACCCGGACCTCCAGGTGCTCCGCGCGCCCCACGAGTTTTCCAGCTAGGCGCCACATGCCTCCTCGGAGGACTAACTGCTAGAGAGCAACTTTCCCAGAGACCTCTTACAAGCCATACGTGGACGCCCTGGAGAACTCAAGAAACACTGGTGCGATAGCGTCGATTCGCGACACGGCTCACATGTAACGTGCTGCTTATCATCATATGCGATCTCGGCGCTCCCTTACTGTAGTTCCTGGATATGCCTCGCTCGTAAATCACACAGTTTCTTCATGAAGATCGACGAGCGTAAAATAGCTGCGTTACCTCTGTTAGTGATTGTCGGAGAAGAGCGGAGAAAAACGTGAAAAATATTCTGGACTCCGTGTGACTTCTAGCTATGTTATATTCAGTGCGACAGTTACGAACGTAGCTGAACTGATGGCACGCATTGCGCGACGCGTTCTGAGCGTGACTCCTAGACACTCCGATGTGTTGTGGAATATGCTGTTTCTCGATTTCAGTTTGTAGCAGAAAACGGTGGACAGCATACTGAACAGATCTTGCGCCAATTAGAAATCGATGTTATTTTCATTTTTACGCGGTTTTACTACCGAAGACATTTGAAAACCAATGTAATTTTCATGAAACGTTTATTAACAATCTGTCACAGTCGCAGTACATACGAGCGGCATTCAATAAGTAATGCAACACTTTTTATCTGAAAGCAGCTTTGTTTTATTCTGGATCCCAATACTTCATATTATTCCCCACTCATTAGACTACCAAATCTTATTTTTCAGCATAATTGCCGTTCAGTGCGATCGTCTTATGCGCACAATATTGACCGGGCCAGATATCTCACGTACTTCACGAATATGTAATAAAAAATGGGGGTTCCTATTAAAAAAAACGCAGTTGATATCCGTTTGACCTATGGCAGCGCTATCTAGCGGGCCAACCATAGCGATCTGGTTTTTCCTTCAAGCATGAGAAATTTCGTTCTTTGTAGTTTTTTCGTTTGACGCATATTTCGTGAGATATTTGGCCCGGTCACGATCAATCGACCACACTGTAGAATCACTCCACTGGTCGACGTCGGAGTCAGCATCTTACTTCATCAATAACATCCCTATAATCCGCGCCGTGCGTCCTTCGTTGTGTCGAACAGATGGAAGTGTGAAGGCTGTAGAGTGAATAAGGGAGAACAGTCCAATGAGTACTTGTGAGCTCCTCTAGGCTGCCCAGACTTGTGTGATGCCTAGCGTTGGCTTGGGGAAGGAGCAGTTCATTTGCAACTGTCGATCACATCGAATGAGAATGTCCACACGTACCAACGCTGCAGGTGTCACAGCTGTGTGCGGCCGGGTGGCACGCGAGAAATCGGGCACGGGCAGATTTACGCGACCTTGTTGCGATGATACCAGACGCCTCGCCCAATGGCTCACTGTGCTTTTGTTCACAGCCATGTCACTGTAAAATCTTTGCAAGCGACTATGAATATCAGTGATACTCTTATTTTCCGCCAAAAGAAACAAAATGACAGGCCTCTTCTTGGAAGGTATTTCCGTTACAGGCACTATTTTGAAGGCTACGTATAGCGCCACCACCAATCGGAAGGTCTTGAAACAATAGGAGCTTAAGCGGGAGTGTTCCACGATGTCTCACAACAAAATCCGCATTTGTTCGACAGAAATTGGCCGAGAAAAATAATGTGTTGCATCACTTATTGAACGCCCTCGTATGTTTGGCGACTAGTTTCGAACCAGCGGGTTCATTCTCAAATCTGGCCTACTGAGGCTGCACTGAAAATGCTTGATCTTAATAAAAGACGTGAAAATGGCAATACACTCTTTATAAAATGTTTGGAGATGACTATCACAATCAACATGTGCCTTTAAGTAAGTCTGATGTTTGTTCTTAACATCAGGCCCTTTCAGCGCAGCCTCAGCAGGCCAGTCTTGAGAATGAACCAGCTGGTGGACAGCTTCTGCTTTACAAAGGTTTGCGGCATGTACAGCTAGTTACAGATGTCTTGTAGAATCCCATCTCATCGAAGACATTGGCATCTGATGTACGAATCGTTTCTTTTTCGTCACTTCACTGTCTGACCCCGTATACAAGAGGACAAGTCAGCGATACGGGAACAGCAGTTCACAATTTGTTTCGATTCTAAGGACTGAGCATTTATCAACAGCCGCCATTGTGTAGGCATGTGGGTATTTCCTCCATATCGTACATGACTGATACTGAAAGCTGCTGCCGCTGCGGAAAAGAAGAGCCGGTGTTTATGACTATAATTCTCGCACACCTCCAATTTACCTGCTGCTGTTGCCTCTGTCGGACAGTCTCTTCCATTGTTGTCACACAGGTCATGCATTCCGCGGGCAGCTGCCGTGAGAACTGTATTCCCGGTGAAATCCCTACCCAGCCGACGCATAATCGGTCCAATAATGAAGGCGACACGGGCTGAATGTCTGACAGAGAGCTATGGCGGCGTCTCGCGACAGCGGCGGCGAGGGATTCGCTGCGCCGTGGCTACGTTTAATCTCGCCCACCTGCCACCTGGCTCCTACCCTGGGAACGCAGCGGTCTCCTTTGGGAACAAGCTTTGCAGGAAGCCGATGGTTCTCAGGAGCTTGAACGTGATCGCTTGCTATACCGAGGACTGCCATGTTTACATTGTCTTACTCGCTGACTGCACTGAGTTGACAAATGTCATGAGATACCTCTTAACATCGTGTCAGACATTCCTTTGCTCGGCGTAGTGCAGCAACTCGACGTGGCATGGACTCAATAAGTCACTGGAAGTCCTCTACAGAAATACTGAGCCATAATTGCGAAAGTGTTACCGGTGCAGGATTTTGTGCACAAACTGATCTCTCGATATGTCCTATATATGCTCTACGAGTTCGTTTACGAAATCATCACGAATACGTAAGACTCAAAGTGAGTCGTTGATATTGCATCGCTTGAAGAGATTATTTTTGCGTATTAGGTAATATTGTCTTATCTCCGTGTTTGTTTTGTCATGCCACATATTTTTCAGGTCTCTCCAGACAGGATCCATATCCTGTTCCTTTGTAATATCTTTTAGGCAGGAAGCAATGAAGCCCTCAAAGGTGACCCTCTGTATATACAGGACACTGAAGTTTTCTCGAGATCAGTTTCTATACTACTTTTTTCTGACCCAGTGGATGTACCAGATAAAGTGTCAGCGACATATTTTTGTGAGCCGGGAATGTGAACTAAAGTAAAACGGAACTCTTGAAGATACAGCTCACAACGTTTTCTTCTGTCATGATTCAGTTCTGAAGACACGAAAAATCATAGTCCACGATTATCGGTGTAGACTTTATTGTGTTTGCCAAACAGGAAAAAGAGAAATGTGGAATATGCCCAAATGATTGCTAGAGCTTCTAATCCAGTTGTCGAATAATTTCTTTCTGATTTAGTTAGAAAACGGCTTGCAAAAGTTGTACTTCCTTGCACAATGACACAATTTTCCTGAAAATCGAGGATTATACGAACATATGAACCAAATTTTCATGAATCTGAAATTACGTGACGGATCTGGATGTAGAAGAACTGGACGATTCAGAAGTACATGCTTTAAACTAAGGAACCTGAAAGTAGGCTGTTTAAGGTTTTATGTTGGCAACGTCACGTAGCGTACTGTATGAAAATCACTGGCTCTGCTCTCTGGAGTCTGTGGCTGGTTGGCATTGTTGGAATATTCGCTATTGTAGTGTTGGGCAGTTAGATGTGAACAGCGCGTAGCGTTGCGCGGTTGGAGGTGAGCCGCCAGCGTTGGTGGATGTGGGAAGAGAGGCGGCTCTAGGCGCTACAGTCTGGAACCGAGCGACCGTTACGGTCGCAGGTTCGAATCCTGCCTCGAGAATGGATGTGTGTGATGTCCTTAGGTTAGTTAGGTTTAATTAGTTCTAAGTTCTAGGCAACTGATGACCTCAGAAGTTCAGTCGCATAGTGCTTAGAGCCATTTGAACGATTTTTTTTTTTTTTTTTTGGGAAGGGAGATGGCAGAGTTTTGAGAGCAGACGATCTGGACGTGTGTCCATCAGAGAGTAAATTTGTAATACTGGATATCATGAACATATATATATAACATATATATATATATATATAACTTTTGAACACTATTAAGGTAAATATATTGTTTGTTCTGTATCAAAATCATTCATTTGCTAACTATGCCTATCAGTAGTTAGTGCCTTCAGTAGTTAGAATCCTTTATTTAGCTGGCATTATTGGCATTCACTGTATTGCAGTAGTTCGAGTAACGAAGATTTTTGTGAGGTAAGTGATTCATGAAATGTATAGGTTATTGTTAGTCAGGGCCATTCTTTTGTAGGGATTGTTGAAAGTTAGATTCCGTTGCGCTAAAAATATTATCAGTTTAGTGATGATCAGAATAAGTAAAGAGAGAAATGTCTGAGTACGTTCAGTTTTGCTCAGCTGTTTGAAAATCAAAAACGTAAGAGGTTTACCAGCACAGTAATTTATGAATTTCCAAAGGGGACGTTTCAAACTCTACTCGCGTCCGTTCATCCAAATGCCATATTGTGTTTTTACCAATAAGAGAACATGGTTTTGGGGTGGCAAGATTTTTCAGTCTCAAGAAGCGACGATAAACATTTATAAAACCAAGAAAATTGTCTTTTGGTGGTAGGAACTGGGATGGCTCTGACTGCCTCAAGAGTTTTGGGATCAGGCTCTATGCGTCCAGATGAGATGATGTGTCCCAAAACTTTACTCTGGTCTTATCAAATTCTGATTTTTCCAGACTGAAAGTAATTTCTTATTCGTCAAAAACCTGTAGCAAACTGTTGAGGATATGGGTATACTGTGACCAAGACTTATCACTTATGAGGATCTGTGTTGGAATGAAAGTTATTCACATTCTCTGAAATTTCTGAAATTATTAATGTTTAACAACTGTTGAGCTTGTTGTGTTTCATTAATTAGTGAGTCATTACTTTGTGACATAGTTTGCAGTCTGGAAGCATGACGAAATATGTTGTTACTAGCTACAGTGTTGAAATGTAAAAACTGAATTACTAAACAAAATTTCTGTTGTGGCTACACGAAGTGAATTTTTTGTTGAATAAACGAAAGTAATAACCTCTTTTTATGCAAATGAAATACACTCCTGGAAATTGAAATAAGAACACCGTGAATTCATTGTCCCAGGAAGGGGAAACTTTATTGACACATTCCTGGGGTCAGATACATCACATGATCACACTGACAGAACCACAGGCACATAGACACAGGCAACAGAGCATGCACAATGTCGGCACTAGTACAGTGTATATCCACCTTTCGCAGCAATGCAGGCTGCTATTCTCCCATGGAGACGATCGTAGAGATGCTGGATGTAGTCCTGTGGAACGGCTTGCCATGCCATTTCCACCTGGCGCCTCAGTTGGACCAGCGTTCGTGCTGGACGTGCAGACCGCGTGAGACGACGCTTCATCCAGTCCCAAACATGCTCAATGGGGGACAGATCCGGAGATCTTGCTGGCCAGGGTAGTTGACTTACACCTTCTAGAGCACGTTGGGTGGCACGGGATACATGCGGACGTGCATTGTCCTGTTGGAACAGCAAGTTCCCTTGCCGGTCTAGGAATGGTAGAACGATGGGTTCGATGACGGTTTGGATGTACCGTGCACTATTCAGTGTCCACTCGACGATCACCAGTGGTGTACGGCCAGTGTAGGAGATCGCTCCCCACACCATGATGCCGGGTGTTGGCCCTGTGTGCCTCGGTCGTATGCAGTCCTGATTGTGGCGCTCACCTGCACGGCGCCAAACACGCATACGACCATCATTGGCACCAAGGCAGAACCGACTCTCTCGCTGAAGACGACACGTCTCCATTCGTCCCTCCATTCACGCCTGTCGCGACACCACTGGAGGCGGGCTGCACGATGTTGGGGCGTGAGCGGAAGACGGCCTAACGGTGTGCGGGACCGTAGCCCAGCTTCATGGAGACGGTTGCGAATGGTCCTCGCCGATACCCCAGGAGCAACAGTGTCCCTAATTTGCTGGGAAGTGGCGGTGCGGTCCCCTACGGCACTGCGTAGGATCCTACGGTCTTGGCGTGCATCCGTGCGTCGCTGCGGTCCGGTCCCAGGTCGACGGGCACGTGCACCTTCCGCCGACCACTGGCGACAACATCGATGTACTGTAGAGACCTCACGCCCCACGTGTTGAGCAATTCGGCGGTACGTCCACCCGGCCTCCCGCATGCCCACTATACGCCCTCGCTCAAAGTCCGTCAACTGCACATACGGTTCACGTCCACGCTGTCGCGGCATGCTACCAGTGTTAAAGACTGCGATGGAGCTCCGTATGCCACGGCAAACTGGCTGACACTGACGGCGGCGGTGCACAAATGCTGCGCAGCTAGCGCCATTCGACGGCCAACACCGCGGTTCCTGGTGTGTCCGCTGTGCCGTGCGTGTGATCATTGCTTGTACAGCCCTCTCGCAGTGTCCGGAGCAAGTATGGTGGGTCTGACACACCGGTGTCAATGTGTTCTTTTTTCCATTTCCAGGAGTGTATCTGCGAAAAATCTAAGTAACACTGAAATATTTCACATGGTTTATACTAATGATATATTCAAGGATCTGTACAAAGATCTACAAATGCTTTGTTTCAGCATAAAAAGCAATGAAATTACAACAGCTGAAAGAGAAAGTACAAATCTTAGTATTATATACATATCACCGATTCGCTTTCGTGAAACTGTATTGCAATCTAATTACGTAATCACAGAAAAACCAGAGGACTATCCTAGGCGAATATGGTTGACATGAGTAAGCTTTCTATATAATTTATCTGCATGTGAAATATTGAAAATTCTTTTTCTCACAAACTTTTTCCTCGTGTAACGCATGCTTCAGATGTCGTGTTCAACTGCTGTAAAAACCTGACTGCTGGTGGGCCATGTGTTGCGCATATGAACAGTGTCGTGAAACAAAGCTCGAAACTTAGTGAAATGCTGAATCTGAAATAATGAAGAGGAATCTAATTACACGGAAGAAAGTAACTGTTTAATATTATCTTCACTTTTCGCTGTAAAATTAATCTGTTTACTAAGTACAGCACCCGAAAATTCTGATGACCTACCGCTTGCTCACAAAAATGAAAGTGAGATCTCCCTTGAAAGAAATGCAACTCATGTCTGGCACAGCGTGCTGTTTTGTGTCTGTTATACTCAATTTCTCAGAAGCAAACTGATAATGGGAAATACAGCAGCTAAAGAAAAGAAATCTACTCTGAGTTTTTCTTTGCTTATCAGAATGGATATGTTGCTGCGTGTGGCGTAAAATGCAATATGCAGATGACAAAAAATTTCGGTATTTACTAAGAATGACGGATGAGGGTTTTACTTTAAAGCAAATCTTACCTTAAAAATTTAACTTGGCTTATAATAATAAAAAAAATTGAACAATATAAGGAGGCTCTAACAATTACGAAATTCTCTCATTATACAAGTTACAGACATTTCAGCCAATAGCGTAATTTGTATATAGTGAAAACAAAGAGATCAAATTAACACAAATCGTGAATATTATTAGTTACCTAAATGACAGAGATTTCATTCAATTGATAGTTCTGACAAACAAACATATCGTTCTTGCATGTGCGTGGGCTACCTTGAAATGTTTCTTCAAAAATCTTCTCCATCAGTACAATCAATAAAACAGCTTTATAAGAAGGTTAGCAGGTCGCTCTTCTTGTCGTTACACATCAGACCGTGCATATTTTTCCAGATGAAGTTACGCATTTTATGACTATTTCTGCAATTATATTCACATGACTACTTATTGATGATTATCGTATTTTTTTCTTGGCAGGTGCCCGGCAAGGTAAGGTTAGCAGGTCGCTCTTCTTGTCGTTACATATCAGACTGTGTACATTTTTTCCAGAGAAACTTACGTATCTTATGAACAATTATGCAATGTTATCTAGTGACATATTAATTTTATTAAATTTTCTCTCCATTAAAGTCTTTAATTCTCGCCTATATTAACTACACAACATACAAGCTGAACACAACGAACGTCACATTGTTTGTCTTTCTTAGGTATATACGATTGTTTCATGTTTTGTTTGTATGCACTATGAAATACACTCCTGGAAATGGAAAAAAGAACACATTGACACCGGTGTGTCAGACCCACCATACTTGCTCCGGACACTGCGAGAGGGCTGTACAAGCAATGATCACACGCACGGCACAGCGGACACACCAGGAACCGCGGTGTTGGCCGTCGAATGGCGCTAGCTGCGCAGCATTTGTGCACCGCCGCCGTCAGTGTCAGCCAGTTTGCCGTGGCATACGGAGCTCCATCGCAGTCTTTAACACTGGTAGCATGCCGCGACAGCGTGGACGTGAACCGTATGTGCAGTTGACGGACTTTGAGCGAGGGCGTATAGTGGGCATGCGGGAGGTCGGGTGGACGTACCGCCGAATTGCTCAACACGTGGGGCGTGAGGTCTCCACAGTACATCGATGTTGTCGCCAGTGGTCGGCGGAAGGTGCACGTGCCCGTCGACCTGGGACCGGACCGCAGCGACGCACGGATGCACGCCAAGACCGTAGGATCCTACGCAGTGCCGTAGGGGACCGCACCGCCACTTCCCAGCAAATTAGGGACACTGTTGCTCCTGGGGTATCGGCGAGGACCATTCGCAACCGTCTCCATGAAGCTGGGCTACGGTCCCGCACACCGTTAGGCCGTCTTCCGCTCACGCCCCAACATCGTGCAGCCCGCCTCCAGTGGTGTCGCGACAGGCGTGAATGGAGGGACGAATGGAGACGTGTCGTCTTCAGCGATGAGAGTCGCTTCTGCCTTGGTGCCAATGATGGTCGTATGCGTGTTTGGTGCCGTGCAGGTGAGCGCCACAATCAGGACTGCATACGACCGAGGCACACAGGGCCAACACCCGGCATCATGGTGTGGGGAGCGATCTCCTACACTGGCCGTACACCACTGGTGATCGTCGAGGGGACACTGAATAGTGCACGGTACATCCAAACCGTCATCGAACCCATCGTTCTACCATTCTTAGACCGGCAAGGGAACTTGCTGTTCCAACAGGACAATGCACGTCCGCATGTATCCCGTGCCACCCAACGTGCTCTAGAAGGTGTAAGTCAACTACCCTGGCCAGCAAGATCTCCGGATCTGTCCCCCATTGAGCATGTTTGGAACTGGATGAAGCGTCGTCTCACGCGGTCTGCACGTCCAGCACGAACGCTGGTCCAACTGAGGCGCCAGGTGGAAATGGCATGGCAAGCCGTTCCACAGGACTACATCCAGCATCTCTACGATCGTCTCCATGGGAGAATAGCAGCCTGCATTGCTGCGAAAGGTGGATATACACTGTACTAGTGCCGACATTGTGCATGCTCTGTTGCCTGTGTCTATGTGCCTGTGGTTCTGTCAGTGTGATCATGTGATGTATCTGACCCCAGGAATGTATCAATAAAGTTTCCCCTTCCTGGGACAATGAATTCACGGTGTTCTTATTTCAATTTCCAGGAGTGTAGTTAAGATATAGCAAACACCAATTGACTTTGACATTTTGCCTTATGATATCTCAACATCGTGACTACTTTACTGTTACATTGTGATACACTGAGTACATTTTTGCCTCTGAACACTATATAAGTTTTTCACATATTACGTTTTCGGTCATGTTATGCTGTATGCTTAATTATGTTACCATAAACCAGTCATTATTTAAGAGTATATGATTTAAATGCAAGACATTAATCTCTGTTCATCAATTTCAGAAAGAAATGATGCGTGAAAGAAATAAATTAAACAGAAATGGGAATTTCACCTTCGGAATGATCGAAAGAAGATGCAAACCACGTGAGGAAGAGTAAATGGATCAGGATTAACAAGCATTAACAAGAATATACTATACACATCGTAGAATAGCAGTCTTAACTAATTTTTTCTTTCAGAATACAAGGCGATTGATGCAGGCTGTCAGACAGAACTACACATCTTTGTTTTAGTGATGGAATATGCTAGAGATAAGGAATAGTTATGTAGTGAGTAATGAAGTGATTTTTTTTTGCAGATGATAATGAATGCTGATGAATAATGATGAAGAATATGCTACTAT
The DNA here is from genome assembly GCF_023898315.1 of Schistocerca nitens. Lineage (NCBI taxonomy): Eukaryota > Metazoa > Arthropoda > Insecta > Orthoptera > Acrididae > Schistocerca > Schistocerca nitens. The sequence goes on along the minus strand of NC_064615.1, from coordinate 851,370,222 downwards.
GAATAATGAAGTTTTTCTTTACAGGTGATGATAATAATGGAGTTATGATAATATAGATAATGAAGTGATGGATAATGAAGTTTTTTTTTTTCTTTACAGATGAGGATATTGTGGAAGTTATTTATTTATGCTATGTAGTTATTTAAGTATTTGTTGCAGTTCGCTTTGACAGAAGGTGTTATATTGCATCGTATAATGACTGAAGGTTTTGGAAAGGACAGCTATGGAACACATTTTTATACACATTTCATTACCTGTGAATTCGAAGTTCACTACTTTTCAGCATAAAATGCGTTTCTTCTTTCAGCTTAATAATCCATTTTCTTATATATATATTTTTGCAGGAGAAATTATTTATGAAATTAATGTGCTATAAGCAGTTGTTCATTTAACCCATGTCATTTATGAATGTGATTACATATACTCTACTTGTTTCATAACCTTGCTACAGCTGACTCATGACGAATGACGTTACAGATTTTCATTTACAGGAACAACCCAGAAGCAATTTTTTTTCTCTTCTTGCTTTCCCTTATAAATACCCAAAGCAATGCATTGCTAACAAAAAAATGTATTACCAGTCCCAAATAATGATACCAGTTTAAGAGAGTTCTGAGTAATACTGATTAGCTCTGAATAGTATGTCACTTGAATAATGAATGCATAAATACTATGCGCATAATTTCATTACTGTATTGAGATGACCAATGATTAATTAATAATGCTTTGTACCTGGGAAATGAATGCTACTGATTACTGTATTGAGATGACCAATGATTAATTAATAATGCTTCGTAACTGGGAAATGAATGCTACTGATTACTGTATTGGGATGACCAATGATTAATTAATAATGCTTTGTAACTGACAAATGAATGCTAATGCTACTGATTACTGTATTGGGATGACCAATGATTAATTAATAATGCTTTGTAACTGACAAATGAATGCTAATGCTACTGATTACTGTATTGGGATGACCAATGATTAATTAATAATGCTTTGTAACTGAGAAATGAATGCTAATGCTACTGATTACTGTATTGAGATGACCAATGATTCATTAATAATGCTTTGTAACTGGGAAATGAATGCTACTAATTACTGTATTGAGATGACCAATGATTAATTAATAATGTTTTGTAACTGGGAAATGAATGCTACTGATTACTGTATTGGGATGACCAATGATTGATTATCAACATTATTCTGTATTATTATGTTATTGACTACCTCCTGTTTTAAGTAATGATTACTACTCATTGTATGTACATTTTGATTTGCTGATATATTCTGAACTACAGTGCATGTGCACTTATGTCACTTGTCAACATGATTTTTTTGCCATTACGTTTATTTGTTGTGCAAATGCTAAAGAGTTTTTCAGTGCGTGTGCACTTATGTCATTTGTTAATATGTTTTGTACTCACATTTTGTTATTGCCTAATATGTTTTGTACTCGGTGCATGTGCACCATATTTACTTCATGTTCTATATCTGTATATTCTCTAATTGTAAAGTTAATTAATTATAAAAAAATTTGTTGCTCATGGAAAGTCCAAATGACTCACCATCGCTGCCAAATTTTTGCCCCCCCCCAGTGGAGGGTTATGAAACGCGTACGTATTCATTACAGCGATGGCGAGGCATGACAGAATCTCTGACCAGAGAGTTGTTTATCGTTGCTAGTCTGCGCTTGACTGCGCGAGAGTTCAGTTGCGAGTAGGAAGTTGCGTGTAGCGAGTCGGCAGGAACAGTTGCGAGTTGTACTCAGTCGGAGTAATGTGTGAGGAGTCGGCGGGCGTCGACATGCGTCTCTGGTCAAGGTTCGGGACGAGGTATATTTTTAAATAAAGTAATGAAGCAGCATTGCGCACATCTGATAATGTAATGTATGTTAATTGTAATTAATTTGTTCACGAAATGCCCCAATAATAATTTTGTTTTCAAAGCAATCGTTTTTTTTTTTTAAAGGAATCATTCCAATTGAAACAATGTTTCCTATGCTTTTCCTCCCTGAATCAATTTATCAGATTAATTATTGCACAGGGCCTAAGGTCAGCGATGCTGCCCTATTATTGTGGGTTTAATGATTAATGTTCATTTCTCAATTTTTGTGTTGAGTTTACATTGGGTCATTATTATTCAGTAATCTTGTAGGGAACTAACTTTTGGCACGTTTTCATTATCATAGACTTTTCTTTTATCTGTGTGGGGAGGTTACACTCGGCTCTATTCCCTTTAACATTTTTAATATTGTCTTTTCAAAATTTTGCGGGGAGGTTACACACTGAACAGTTCTTTCTGAGGCACTAGACCAGGAAGATGAATGTGGATTTATAATAGAAAACTCGTATAGTGACAATACTTTTGCAATAAAAGAACTCAAAGAAAGACAAAGGCAAATTTGCTTTGAAATCCACATCGCTTTTATGGATTAAAGAAGAAAAAAGTTTTCGAACGAGTTGATGGAAATAAATTATAGCAATAACTAATGACAACGGCTACCCGTTACAACTCAAAAGCACACACCAACTCTTATGTTATAAAATAAAAATAGTAATAAATAAGGGAGAGACAAGGACAAATGAGATAAAAATTTGTGTTCTATTTCACGCGCTCCTCCTAACATCTGTACTGACAACGTCTTTAGAAATCGGAAATGAGATAATCATCCAGTAATTAAATTAGGTTAACACACTGATCTAAGTGCAGCTCTACTCACATACGATAAAGTAATAATAGACGAAACTGAAGACGAGTTCCAGTTGGCAGCACATTGGCTAAACCCAATATTTCCGAAATACAGCTTAAAAATTTCATTACGTAAAACGAAAGTTACGGCTTTTCAAAGAAGACAGCCAACATGATAGTACATATGAATTAACAACAAAGTAAATCAATATGTCTCAAATTTTAAATATGTAGGCTACTTATGACTGTGATAAGAGTATAGAAGAAAAGCTGCACATATTTCAAGCAGTGTGTAGATCAATAAACAGAACACTTAGTTGCCGAATCTGAAAAGATACAAAAATAAAATGTATATAACTATAGTGACACCAGTACTTTATGTGGAGGCGAGAGATCAATTAGTCAGGAAACATTTGTCTCGGAAGTTCCACTTTTGAGTCCTGGCCCAGGACGCTGTTTTAGTCTCCCAGGAAGTTTCAGATCATCGCACACACCGCTGCTGAGTGACAATTCATTCTGTAAGAGGAAAGATGTCGGCAAAATACAAACAGCATAGGTGAAATTGAATCTAGCGACCATCGGGTACAGTGGTTGCATAGTAAGTATATAGCTGATGAGGAGCTGAGCAACTACACCTAGTACAGTATCAGAGGTTTCTGTTTCATAAACAGTAGTACTCTCTGTTTTTCAAGTATTCCCGCGAAGAAGTGAGCTGTATCTGTGTATTTGACTTTGTAGATTAGCTAACTTTTTTGCGTACATTAAGTGCATTTAGTGACACACTATTTGTGGTACAGAAGGAAACATTAAAGATGGGTGTGGACTGTGCTTCGTGTGTACAGATGCAGCGGGAATTGGCTGCTGACGGTGAGGAACTGGAAGTTGTGTTGGTCATGATCGAGAGCCTTCAGGCTGTAATGGGGGACGAATGCATTGGCAGCTCTAGAGCCTAAAACATCGTCTACGGTCTCTGATGTCGCTTCGTCTTCAGATTCGTACGTCCGGGCGATCAACACTTGCCTGACCTTGACTGGTAAACAGTGGCGTGGTCGAGAAGCTGTGGGCAGAAGGAGAAAGTGGGTATCGGCCGCAGTGCTGTCTCCTTATGTCTTAAAAACTGGTTTGAGGCGTTACCTACTGCGGAGTGTACATCTGAGGCGCCGGCAGAGATGCTGCTTCTTGAGACTCTGGCCGATCCTCCTCAGAGGTCTGGACAAGCGCAAAGGATGGGATTGCTTTTCACTGGGCGCTGGGTGCGAGGCTGGTAAGAAACTTCTCGATCCCCACAAGCGGCTGGCTGCTTTGGTGAAGACAACTGGCCTCTCCCGCTGAACTATCGTTTTGCAGCATTGTTCCGAGAAATGATCATGGTCATCTCGTTTGAAGTCTACTGGAAGGCTTACACCAGAGGTTCAGACGTTTCTGTGACGATCTTGGATGCGGATTTATTGACCTCCGCTACTGTGTGCAGAACTGCGAGACCTCCGTCCCCTTAATAGACATGCACTTCACCCCGGAAGGCGCTACTGGGGTAGGGGAGTATACGTTCCGCGCAGGTGTGGGTTTTTTAGAATAGAGAAATCCCTTCGCAGCCCCCATAGCCGTTCAGATCATCATCATCATCATCATCATTTAAGACTGATTATGCCTTTCAGCGTTCAGTCTGGAGCATAGCCCCCTTATAAAATTCCTCTATGATCCCCTATTCAGTGCTACATTGGTGCCTCTTCTGATGTTAAACCTATTACTTCAAAATCATTCTTAACCGAATCCAGATACCTTCTCCTTGGTCTGCCCCGACTCCTCCTACCCTCTACTGCTGAACCCATGAGTCTCTTGGGTAACGTTGCTTCTCCCATGCGTGTAACATGACCCCACCATCTAAGCCTGTTCGCCCTGACTGCTACATCTATAGAGTTCATTCCCAGTTTTTCTTTGATTTCCTCATTGTGGACACCCTCCTGCCATTGTTCCCATCTACTAGTACCTGCAATCATCCTAGCTACTTTCATATCCGTAACCTCAACCTTGTTGATCAGATAACCTGAATCCACCCAGCTTTCGCTCCCATACAACAAAGTTGGTCGAAAGATTGAACGGTGCACAGATAACTTAGTCTTGGTACTGACTTCCTTCTTGCAGAAGAGAGTAGATCGTAGCTGAGCGCTCACTGCATTAGCTTTGCTACATCTCGCTTCCAGTTCTTTCACTATGTTACCATCCTGTGAGAATATGCATCCTAAGTACTTGAAACCGTCCACCTGTTCTAACTTTGTTCCTCCTATTTGGCACTCAATCCGTTTATATTTCTTTACCACTGACATTACTTTCGTTTTGGAGATGCTAATCTTCATACCATAGTCCTTACATTTCTGATCTAGCTCTGAAATATTACTTTGCAAACTTTCAATCGAATCTGCCATTACAACTAAGTCATCCGCATATGCAAGACTGCTTATTTTGTGTTCACATATCTTAATCTCACCCAGCCAGTCTATTGTTTCCAACATATGATCCATAAATAATATGAACAACAGTGGAGACAGGTTGCAACCTTGTCTTACTCCTGAAACTACTCTGAACCATGAACTCAATTTACCGTCAACTCTAACTGCTGCCTGACTATCCATGTAAAGACCTTTAATTGCTTGCAAAAGTTTGCCTCCTATTCCATAATCTCGTAGAACAGACAATAACTTCCTTCTAGGAACCCGGTCATATGCCTTTTCTAGATCTATAAAGCATAGATACAATTCCCTGTTCCACTCATAACATTTCTCCATTATTTGCCGTAAGCTAAAGATCTGGTCCTGACAACCTCTAAGAGGCCTAAACCCACACTGATTTTCATCGAATTGGTCCTCAACTAATACTCGCACTTTCCTTTCAACAATACCTGAGAAGATTTTACCCACAACGCTGATTAAAGAGATACCTCTGTAGTTGTTACAATCTTTCCTGTTTCCATGTTTAAAGATTGGTGTGATTACTGCTTTTGTCCAGTCGGATGGAACCTGTCCCGACTCCCAGGCCATTTCAATTATCCTGTGTAGCCATTTAAGACCTGACATTCCACTGTATTTGATGAGTTCCGACTTAATTTCATCCACCCCAGCGGCTTTATTGCACTGCAATCTATTGACCATTTTCTCCACTTCCTCAAATGTGATCCTATTTCCATCATCATTCCTATCCCATTCTACCTCGAAATCTGAAACATTACTGATCGTATTTTCAACTACATTGAGCAACTCTTCAAAATATTCCCTCCATCTGCCGAAGGCATCCACAGGATTCACCAGCAGTTTTCCTGACCTGTCCAAAATACTTGTCATTTCCTTCTTACCTCCCTTTCGAAGACTGCTAATTACACTCTAGAATGGTTTTCCAGCAGCTTGACCCATAGTCTCCAACCTGTTTCCAAAGTCTTCCCAAGATTTCTTCTTGGATGCTGCAATTATCTGTTTGGCTTTGTTTCTTTCTTCAACATAACTTTCTCTGTCTACCTGAGTTCTAGTATGTAGCCATTTTTGATACGCCTTCTTTTTCCTTTCACAGGCTGCCTTGACTGTGTCATTCCACCAAGCTGTTTGCTTCATCCTACTTTTACACACTACTGTTCCAAGACATTCTTTAGCCACTTCTAGTACTGTGTCCCTGTACCTTGTCCATTCCTTTTCCAATGACTGTAATTGACTACATTCAACTAACTGGTACCATTCTGAGATCGCTGTTCTGTACTTGCGCCTGATTTCCTTATCCTGAAGTTTCTCCACTCTTATCCTCCTACATATGGACCTGACCTCCTGCACTTTCGGCCTCACAATCCCAATTTCACTGCAGATTAAATAATGATCAGTGTCATCAAAGAATCCACTTAATACACGTGTGTCCCTCACAGCCTTCCTGAATTCCTGATCTGTTATTACATAGTCAATGACAGATATGGTTCCCCTGCCTTCCCAAGTATACCGGTGAATGTTCTTATATTTAAAAAACGAGTTTGTGATTACTAAGCCCATACTGGCACAGAAATCCAAGAGTAGTTTCCCGTTCCTGTTGGCCTCCATATTCTCTTCAAATTTACCCATAACCTTTTCATACCCTTCCGTTCGATTTCCAATCCTGGCGTTAAAATCACCCATGAGCAGAACACTGTCCTTGTCCTTTGCTCTAACAACTACATCACTGAGTGCCTCATAAAAACTATCCATCTTATCTTGATCTGTCCCTTCACAATGCGAATATACTGACACAGTCCTAATTTTCTTGCTAGACACTGTCAAATCTATCCACATCAGTCGTTGGTTTACATACCTTATTGCAACTACGCTGGGTTCCATTTCTTTCCTGATGTAAAGCCCTACACCCCATTCTGCTATTCCTGCTTTGACTCCTGACAGGTAGACCTTGTATTCTCCCACTTCCTCTTCTTTCTCTCCCCTTACCCGAATTTCACTAACAGCTAAAACGTCCAGCCCCATCTTACTTGCAGCCTCTGCCAGCTCTGCCTTCTTCCCAGAGAAGCCCCCATTGATATTAATAGCTCCCCATCTCATTACCATTTGTTTGCCAAGTCGTATCTTAGGAGTCCCTGTTTTGTCAGTTAGAGGTGGGACTCCGTCACCTCCAAAGGTCCGAGGCATTTTGCTCTGATTGTTGCCAGCATCATATTTAAAGTACCAGGGAAGCAGGTTGCTAGCCTTACTTGCCCCGAGTCCCATTGGGTTTTACCCCTAACGGTTGAGGGACTAACCGGTGGATTTGGTAGTCTTTGCCGTATGAGCACAAAGGTGACCACGACTCAGAATATGTCCGAGATGCCCAGCCTTATTCCAAAGTAACTGCTATCCCGACTGTCGGGACCACTTACTTGGCCACTCATACGTTGCCCGTGGTTCATGACTAGGACATGACTACAGGAACCCACACAGAGAAGGAAAATATTAACACAGTATCAATTAACTGCAGGAGCGTCTATGGGAAAGTCGTAGAATCAGTCTCTCTTTCTAATGGTAACAATGTCCACATAGTATTAGGGACGGAAAACGAGCTGAAACCACATGTTAACAGCAACGAAATTCTCAACTTCCACTGGAATATCTATCGTAAAGACACGTTGAACGCAGAAGATGGAGGATTATTTATGACCATAAAAAATAAGATAATGTCTAGTGAGATAGTACAGATTCCAAAATGAAATAATTTGGGTGAAGACAAGTGTTAAAGATGGAGAAAAGACCCACCTTGGTTCGACAGTAGTGTTAGAAAGCTGCTACTATATGAAAGACAGCTTCACTGGAAACTTAAATGTAGCCAAAGCATTACAAATAAAACATAATAATGCCAAAATTAGTATAAGAAGAGCCAGCTGTAAAGTTCTCCACGAATTCAAAAGTAAAATTCTGTCCACCGACTTGATAGAAAATCCTACAACGTTTGGTTTCATGTTAAATAAGCAAACGGAGCGAAGGTATCTGTCGAGACATTGCGTTACCAGAATGGCACTAGAAACTGAAGACCACACGGAAAAGACCGAAATACTAAACGTCCTGTGGCAAAACTGTTTCTCAGAGGAAGATCGCACTGCGGTAGCTTCTTTAAATCGTCACACGAACGACAAAATGGATGAGATAAAAATAAGTAACCATGGGATATAAAAGCAACTGACTTCTTTCAAACGAGGAAAGGTCATGGACCTGACGGGATACCGTTACATACATAGAATATGGCAAAGAACTTGCCCCTTTTTTACCAGTAGCTTACCGTAGATCTCTAGAAGAACGAAGTGTTCCCGATGATGGGACAAAGCGCAGGTCATTCATGGTTTCAAGAAGGGTCATCAAACAGACGTACAAAATTAAAGGCCAGTACCTCTGACGTCAGCCTGTTGTAGAATTTGGGACATGTTTTAAGCTCGCATATTATGACACTTCCGGATACCGAAAATCTCTTCTGTAAAAATCAACATGATTTCCGAAAACAACGATCGTCTTAAACGCATCTCGATATGTTCGTCAACTACACCCAGAAAGCTGTAGACACCGGCGCCCAGGTAGACGCTGTATTCATTGACTTCCGTAAGGTGTTCGGTACAGTTCAGCACTGCCGCCTAATGAACGAAATACACTCCTGGAAATGGAAAAAAGAACACATTGACACCGGTGTGTCAGACCCACCATACTTGCTCCGGACACTGCGAGAGGGCTGTACAAGCAATGATCACACGCACGGCACAGCGGACACACCAGGAACCGCGGTGTTGGCCGTCGAATGGCGCTAGCTGCGCAGCATTTGTGCACCGCCGCCGTCAGTGTCAGCCAGTTTGCCGTGGCATACGGAGCTCCATCGCAGTCTTCAACACTGGTAGCATGCCGCGACAGCGTGGACGTGAACCGTATGTGCAGTTGACGGACTTTGAGCGAGGGCGTATAGTGGGCATGCGGGAGGCCGGGTGGATGTACCGCCGAATTGCTCAACACGTGGGGCGTGAGGTCTCCACAGTACATCGATGTTGTCGCCAGTGGTCGGCGGAAGGTGCACGTGCCCGTCGACCTGGGACCGGACCGCAGCGACGCACGGATGCACGCCAAGACCGTAGGATCCTACGCAGTGCCGTAGGGGACCGCACCGCCACTTCCCAGCAAATTAGGGACACTGTTGCTCCTGGGGTATCGGCGAGGACCATTCGCAACCGTCTCCATGAAGCTGGGCTACGGTCCCGCACACCGTTAGGCCGTCTTCCGCTCACGCCCCAACATCGTGCAGCCCGCCTCCAGTGGTGTCGCGACAGGCGTGAATGGAGGGACGAATGGAGACGTGTCGTCTTCAGCGAGAGAGTCGGTTCTGCCTTGGTGCCAATGATGGTCGTATGCGTGTTTGGCGCCGTGCAGGTGAGCGCCACAATCAGGACTGCATACGACCGAGGCACACAGGGCCAACACCCGGCATCATGGTGTGGGGAGCGATCTCCTACACTGGCCGTACACCACTGGTGATCGTCGAGTGGACACTGAATAGTGCACGGTACATCCAAACCGTCATCGAACACATCGTTCTACCATTCCTAGACCGGCAAGGGAACTTGCTGTTCCAACAGGACAATGCACGTCCGCATGTATCCCGTGCCACCCAACGTGCTCTAGAAGGTGTAAGTCAACTACCCTGGCCAGCAAGATCTCCGGATCTGTCCCCCATTGAACATGTTTGGGACTGGATGAAGCGTCGTCTCACGCGGTCTGCACGTCCAGCACGAACGCTGGTCCAACTGAGGCGCCAGGTGGAAATGGCATGGCAAGCCGTTCCACAGGACTACATCCAGCATCTCTACGATCGTCTCCATGGGAGAATAGCAGCCTGCATTGCTGCGAAAGGTGGATATACACTGTACTAGTGCCGACATTGTGCATGCTCTGTTGCCTGTGTCTATGTGCCTGTGGTTCTGTCAGTGTGATCATGTGATGTATCTGACCCCAGGAATGTGTCAATAAAGTTTCCCCTTCCTGGGACAATGAATTAACGGTGTTCTTATTTCAGTTTCCAGGAGTGTATGAGCATACGGAATATCATAGTAGGTGCGGGATCGGACTGAAGAATTTCTATCAAACAGAACGTGGAATGTCATTCTCAACGGAGAGAAATTTACAGACGTAAAAGTAATTACGGATATACCCCAAAAGAGTGTTATTGAACCATTACTTTCTACAATACATACATCGCCGGAAAAAAAACTGCAACGTTTCTGGGACGACTTCACTTTATTGACAAGTGAGGTGACAGGGAGCTCACTATTGTACGAGTGTATGATAGCAAATCAGACGAAATGAAACACACGTGCCAGAGGAAAGGTAGCGCAAACAATCGCTTCAGTATACAGTATGCCCTCCTCTGGCTGCAAAACAGGCTTGCCTTCTAGCAAGCAAACGCTCATAAAGGTGCCGAATATCATCTTGCGATAGATCGTCCCAAGCAACTTACTCTTTTTTGTTGCAATACGCAAATGATTCTTACAGGCCCGAAGAACGAGTATGTTCCATTTTCATCATTTCCCACAGGTGTTCAGTTGACGAGATATCTGATGTTCTTGCTGGCCAGTGCTGTTGTTTTACACCACGAAGAGCACGTTGTGTCGGAGCAGCCCTTCACGGGAGTAAAATTGTCCTCCTGAAAAGCATGTCACCTTCCTGTCGGAGAAATGGCAGTCGCGCAAAGGTAACAGCCTGTGAAAGATATCGGTCACTGGTTACTGTGCCCTGAAGAAACATTGTGACCGGGAATTATAACTGATGGCAGCCACACCATGAAGCGTGGGATTGGACTTGTGTGTCGTGAGCGAATGCATTCTGGGATAGGCAACTCAGCAGGTCTACTCCATACACATGTATGTCTAACATAGAGAAAGAACGCACCGTCATCACTAAAAATAACAGAGCGCTCCAGTCAATTCTTTAACTGCACGAGAATAGAGAGACTTGCCAGTGTCGCTGTACTGATAGTAGTCTGTTATGAGGAAAAACGAAAGCATAAGTGAAACATAATGTAAGTAGACACACACACACACACACACACACACACACACACACACACACACACACGAAACCTTTCACATGGAATTAATTAATTTCTGTCATAGCCATAACAGTTTCTATATCATAGTTTTTTCGTAAATAATTTGTCTAGCCTACATTAAGCTGTATATGGTTGCAGAGAAAATAGTCACTGTAAAAACATAATACTTCAGGAAAACCACACCATGTCGTAAGAAGGTTAAGAAATTATAGTTTTATGTGTTTCTTAAGAAAATCTGTAATTACGATCTTAAAAACTAATATTTACATGTATCAAAACACTGAAGAACATTCTTTAACAGCCACAAAATAAAAGCCCACTGATGATGCTGCAACTGCAATGTAACATGTTTGGGATAAAAAACAGAACTGTGTTTTGCTGGAGGCGGACCCCATCCAATGACATATGTACTGTTAAAGCAAAGACGGGAAGAAAAAGAGCTTGAACCCCGAGATGATATTCAGCGGTGTTCGATCCTTGTGCAGGATGCCTGCCCGTACCATAACGGCTGAGCTGTAGCGATGATGTCCAGGTGCATTCTGTAGTGTGTAAACGTGTTTCACTTCCTCTCCACAGCCAGAATTACTTTCACAGGGAAGCAGACTTCGTCGGAGAACATCGCTCTGGATCACTGTTTCTGCCCACAACCAACAAGTTCCTTACGCCTACAAACTCTTTCTCGTCTATGACATGACTGCAGCTTGATGCATTTAACAGGCTTCCAAGCCAGCCCGATTTAATCACCACGAAATGGTTCTGGCAGAGATACGTATACCGGTAGCGATCGTCCTTCAAGTGGAATGTCTGTTTCTTTCCGACACTGGGGCTACGTAACGATCCTATTGCGGTGTGGTGATCGTCTATGACAACCGGCATACTTTCTTATAGCATTTGCACGTTCAGGGGACAGCTTGAATCGTCATATGAATCTTTTAGACACACCCAGTGCTGTGGCCACACTACTGAGACATCGACCGGCTTCGAGCCTTCCAACGGATAGTCCACGATCGTATGCACCCAAAAGGTGTCTCGTAGATTTGTTTCCGTACAACACAGAAAGTCTCACTAATCGGTTACACAACAAATTTCGTCAAACAGTACTTCACGAACTGTAGAATGACTACAGAGCGTCCGCGCACAGGCTTCGCTGCAGTTAACTCGTCCCTCCCTCAACATTTCCTTTTACTGTCATTGGTCGGGTGTTTCATAACAATTGTCGGTTGTTCCGTAGCGACTGACAGTTGTTCCTTAGCAAGAGTGCATTGTTCCTTAGCAGTCTTCATGCATCGTATACCCAGTGGCGTATAAATGACATCGTAGACAGCATCGGAAGTTCCATGACATTTTTCGCGGATTGTTTACAGAGAAGTCGCAACGCTAGAAAATTGTAGCGAAATGCAGGAAGGCCTGCAAAGGACCGACATTTGATTCTGGGAGTGGAAACTGACCATTACCACAAACTAATGTAATATTTAACCTATTTAGTACATGTAGATGGAATGACCTGTTACTGTATGACCGCACTACTGCAGAAGAATCACTAGGAGCAGTTGGTTCCATAAAATGCCTACGAGTATTAGTAGAGGGCGATTTAAAGTTGAACGACCACATAAAAGTAATCGCAGGTAGGGCAGATGCTAAACTGAAATTCATTAGAAGAATCTTCAGTAAATGAAATTCGTCAACAAAGGAGGTGCCTTGGAAAACGCAATATTTGAATATTCGTCGACCCCTACCAGACAAGATTGATACAGGAAATAGAAAAGGTCAAAAAAAAAAAAAGAGCAACGCGTTTCGTTAAATGGTTCATTTAGTAAGCACGAAATCGTAGCTGAGATGATCAACACGCTGTTCAAAAATGGTTCAAATGGCTCTGAGCACTATGGGGCTTAACAACTGAGGTCATCAGTCCCCTAGACTTAGAACTACTTAAACCTAAATAACCTAAGGACATCACACACATCCATGCCCGAGGCAGGATTCAAATCTACGACCGTAGCGGTCGCGCGGTTCCACACACTGTAATGACAGACGCTTCAGGAGGGTATTTCTGATCCCGATATGGTCTACTGCTACATTTCCTATAGTGTAGTTTCGTAGAAGAGTCAACAGATATATTACTTCCATCTACGTATAACTCGCGAAAGGACCAAGAAGTTAAAAGTAGGTACATGACTACTGTGCAATTCACAATTAAGTGCCTGGCTGAGGGTTTATCAAACCACCTTCAAGCTATTTGCCTACTGTTCCACTCACGAACAGCGGACGGGTAAAACGTGAGAGATCCTATTTATTTTACTACAATGATCATATCACTGCACGTAGGTGGGCGCGAATAAAATATTTTCGCATTCGTAGGAGAAAGCTGGTGGCTGAAGACGAGCTGCTCTTCTTTGAACTTTTTCGATATCCTCTATCAATCCTATCTGATGCGGATCCCATGTCGTGCCATAGTATTTAAGGATATGACGGCCAAGCGTGGTGTAGGTGGTCTCTCTAGTAAACCTGTTGCACATTCTAAGTGTTCTGCTAACAAATCGCAGTGTCTGGTTCGCTTTCCCCACAACATTATCTATGTGACTGTTCTAGTTTAAGTTATGCGTAGCTGTAAGTGTTCTGTTGAAATCACAGCGTTTTGATTTGTGTGATTTATCCTGTAACCGAAATTTAGCTGATTCCTTTTAGCACTGAAGTGGATGAATTCACACTTTTTTATTACTTAGAGTCAACTGTCAATTTTTGCACCATAGAGACAACTTATCTCAATCATTTTGTAACTGGTTTTGATCATTTGATGATAGTATGACCTTCAAAAACTCTAAGACGGCTCTCTGTTTGTCTCCAAAACATTTATGTAGATTAATAATAGCAAAGGACTTACTACATTTCCTTCGCGAACGCCGGATATTACTTCTGTTTTATTCCATGACTTTCCGTCAGTTACTACGCACTGTGACCTTTCTGACAGGAAAACACGAATCCAAATGCACGACTGAGCTGATACTTCGTCGGCATGCAATTAAATTACGATTCATTTGTGATGAATAGTGTCAAAAGCCTTCTGAAAATGTAAAAATTTGGTATCAATTTCAGATCCCCTGTATATCACTCATTACTCTGTGTAAATAAGGAGCTAGTGTTAGTTATTCGACAATAAACCGTTGTCTTAGTGGTATTTGTAATATTCAACCACAGCATATCTGCCAAAATCCTACTGCGAATCGACGTTAGTGATGTTGTTGTTGTGGTCTTCAGTCCTGAGACTGGTTTGATGCAGCTCTCCACGCTACTCTATCCTATGCAAGCTTCTTCATCTCCCAGTACGTACTGCAACCTACATCCTTCTGAATCTGCTTAGTGTATTCATCTCTTGGTCTACCCCTACGATTTTTACCCTCCACGCTGCTCTCCAATACTAAATTGGTGATCCCTTGATGCCTCAGAACATGTCCTACCAACCGATCCCTTCTTCTGGTCAAGTTGTGCCAGAAACTTCTCTTCTCCCCAATCCTATTCAATACTTCCTCATTAGTTATGTGATCTACCCATCCAATCTTCAGCATTCTTCTATAGCACCACATTTCGAAAGCTTCTATTCTCTTCTTGTCTAAACTATTTACCGTCCATGTTTCATTTCCATACATGGCTACACTCCATACAAATACGTTCAGAAATGACTTCCTGACACTTAAATCTATACTCGATGTTAACAAATTTCTCTTCTTCAGAAACGCTTTCCTTGCCATTGCCAGTCTACATTTTATATCCTCTCTACTTCGACCATCATCAGTTATTTTGCTCCCCAAATAGCAAAACTCCTTTACTACTTTAAGTGTCTCATTTCCTAATCTAATACCCTGAACATCACCCGACTTAATTCGACTACATTCCATTATCCTCGTTTTGTTTTTGTTGGTGTTCATCTTATATCCTCCCTTCAAGACACCATCCATTCCGTTCAACTGCTCTTCCAAGTCCTTTGCTGTCTCTGACAGAATTACAATGTCATCGGCGAACCTCAATGTTTTTATTTCTTCTCCATGGATTTTAATACCTACTCCGAATTTTTCTTTTGTTTCCTTTACTGCTTGCTCAATATACAGATTGAATAACATCGGGGAGAGGCTACAACCCTGTCTTACTCCCTTCCCAACCACTGCTTCCCTTTCATGTCCCTCGACTCTTATAACTGCCATCTGGTTTCTGTACAAATTGTAAATAGCCTTTCGGTCCCTGTATTTTACCCCTGCCACCTTTAGAATTTGAAAGAGAGCATTCCAGTCAACATTGTCAAAAGCTTTCTCTAAGTCTACAAATACTAGAAACGTAGGTTTGCCTTTCCTTAATCTTTCTTCTAAGATAAGTCGTAAGGTCAGTATTGCCTCACGTGTTCCAGTATTTCTACGGAATCCAAACTGATCTTCCCCGAGGTCGGGTTCTACTAGTTTTTCCATTCGTCTGTAAAGAATTCGTGTTAGTATTTTGCAGCTGTGGCTTATTAAACTGATTGTTCGGTAATTTTCACATCTGTCAACACCTGCTTTCTTTGGGATTGGATTTATTATAATATTCTTGAAGTCTGAGGGTATTTCGCCTGTTTCATACATCTTGCTCACCAGATGGTAGAGTTTTGTCAGGACTGGCTCTCCCAAGGCCGTCAGTAGTTCCAATGGAATGTTGTCTACTCCCGGGGCCTTGTTTCGACACAGCTCTTTCAGTGCTCTGTCAAACTCTTCACGCAGTATCGTATCTCCCATTTCATCTTCATCTACATCCTCTTCCATTTTCATAATATTGTCCTCAAGTGCATCGCCCTTGTATAAACCCTCTATATACTCCTTCCACCTTTCTGCTTTCCCTTCTTTGCTTAGAACTGGGTTTCCATCTGAGCGCTTGATGTTCATACAAGTGATTCTCTTATCTCCAAAGGTCTCTTTAATTTTCCTGTAGGCAGTATCTATCTTACCCCTAGTGAGATAAGCGTCTACATCCTTACATTTGTCCTGTAGCCATCCCTGCTTAGCCATTTTGCACTTCCTGTCGATCTCATTATTGAGACGTTTGTATTCCTTTTTGCCTGCTTCATTTACGGCATTTTTATATTTTCTCCTTTCATCAATTAAATTCAATATTTCTTCTGTTACCCAAGGATTTCTACTAGCCCTCGTCTTTTTACCTACTTGATCCTCTGCTGCCTTCACTACTTCATCCCTCAAAGCTACCCATTCTTCTTCTACTGTATTTCTTTCCCCCATTCCTGTCAATTGTTCCCTTATGCTCTCCCTGAAACTCTCTACAACCTCTGGTTCTTTCAGTTTATCCAGGTCTCATCTCCTTAAATTCCCACCTTTTTGCAGTTTCTTCTGAATAATTTCTTTTATCTCGTCATACATTTCATCAATTTCTTCGTCATCTGCGGAGCTAGTTGGCATATAAACTTGTACTACTGTAGTAGATGTGGGCTTCGTATTTATCTTGACCACAATAATGCGTTCACTATGCTGTTTGTAGTAGCTCACCCGCATTCCTATTTTCCTATTCATTATTGAACCTACTCCTGCGTTACCCCTATTTGACTTTGTGTTCATAACCCTGTAGTCACCTGACCAGAAGTCTTGTTCCTCCTGCCACCGAACTTCACTAATTCCCACTATATCTAACTTTAACCTATCCATTTCCCTTTTTAAATTTTCTAACCTACCTGCCCGATTAAGGGATGTGACATTCCACGCTCCTATCCGTAGAACGCCAGTTTTCTTTCTCCTGATAACGACGTTAGTGATATGGGTATGTAATTCATCGCATTACTAATACATCCTTTCTTGAGTACTGGTGTGACCTACGCAAGTTCCCAGTCTTTGAGCACGTACCTTTAGATGAGTTAGTGCTCGTATGTGACAGCTAAGTATGGAGCAATTGTATCATCCCATCCAGAAAGAAACCAAACTGGTATACAATCTGGACCAGAGAACTTGTCTTTATTAAGTGATTCAATTTGTTTCGCTAAACCGAGGATGTCTACACTCATACTGACAGCTGTTCTTGATTCGAATTATAGAATATTTACTTCGTGTCCTTCCTTGAGTCGGTTTGTTCAACCTGTGCCTCGTAAGAATATGATGCACAGCCTGGCTCAGTCTTGTTCCAAAAAATTTTTATTTATATTGTTTTTACACGAATTCATGATGATTTCTACTGTTATATCAATTTAAAGTTCAATCTACATTACACATAAACAAGATCTGATTATGTTTGTTAGTTAGAACAGATGTAAATGCAGTCTAGCTTTTTTTTAAATTTCAATAAATAAGAGTGAAGAACAGACTTCTTCCGTTTTCCCACAAAGAAAAACTCAACAACCAATCCTCTCTAAAGATACATCCGTCCACCAGTGGCGTAGTTGTTTCTTTAACAAAATATTCCACCAATAAGAGATGAAATGTCAAAAAACTAATGATCTTCATTTCTGCCCCTCTTGTCTAAACCACCTTCCGCTTCATGTTGAATTCTCCTGATGTCACTTCTATTTCACCAATCGGTGCACTCTCAGCAACCAGCTGGCTTCGCATTACAAGTCCTGGGAAATGCTAACGAAATTGTGCTCAACGCCAGGTACCAATCGTGTGGCTTCTTCTGAACCTGTAGTATGTCAGAGCTGTTTTGCCACAGAAGAATGTTGAAAATTAGGTGGGCTGGTAAGGTAAAGAATGAGAAAGTTCTCCGCCGAATGGGAGAGATGAGAAATATACGGAAAACACAAAAGACCGGGCAGGATGGTATAACATCTGTTACGATCTCAGGGAATAACTTGCGTCGTACTAGAGGGAGCTGTCGAGGGTAAATACTGTAAGAGAAGACGGAGCAAGTAATTGAGGACGCAGGTTGCAGTACTTATCCTAAGATGACAAGTTCGGCTCAGGAGAGGAATTCTTGGCGGCCCTCATCAAACCAGTTAGAAATGTAATGACTAGAAGTAAAGGGATTAAAATCTTAACCAAGAGGAGAGCACCTAATATTTAAAAAAAGAGACATTTAGCAAGAAAAAAACTTTCTGCTCAGATATAATTTTGAAAAGTAGTGCGCCATTATCAACGTGAGAGCACAACTCTTGGTGGCAGTCAGCCAAAACAAAATACTGAAAGACTGGGGAACCGCCTGACCGCACAGTGCACCGCTCACAGTATAGACTTCAACACAATGCTCTCTGACACCGTGAAACTTTAAACAAGATTAAATGGCGGTGCACTCCGAAGCTCAATGATGCTTACATATCAAACTGTAAAGCTCATCGTTTGTTCTTTTGGTCTGTTCATTGCCTTGCCACAGAAAAAACCCACAAGCAATATGGAACAATTTGGCTAAATCGTCAAATGACACAAACCGTGCTTGTTGCGCCTGTTGAGCTTGAGCTAAACCAGACAGCACATTCAACAGCGCATAAGCGACTCGTAATATCGACAAAGAATTAGCTGGTCCAACAAACCTAACACTTTCTTGTAACTGCTCAGTTTAAACTCCAAACGCATCTCGCATTCCGCTTCAGTTAGAGGTGACCCTGTGAACATCTACTACAAATGCAGCCACAGACCTTCAGTCGAAGGTAACAGTGCGCCAACCCCGCTGCATCAGTTCGAGATGCAGACAGTCGCCCCGATGTCCTACAAGTTCTTGCATTCGCTGCAGGTGATGCAGATCCGCGCACAGCACTGTGTAGCCCCTTCACGCGACCCTTATGCAGCCTAGTGCGACGCCAGGGTAGGCGTTGCCAAGACACGGTGTCTTTGCCTTTGAATATCGACTGCGGAGAGGCTCGATAGTAACAAAATCTGTGCCTCGCTTACGGATAGGTTTTACTCACACCGACACTGATCGTTGTTTTACGAGTTCCAAGAGTTGATTCGCCGCTGGCAGTAGCCGAAACGACATTATAATTAAAAGAATACGTTAAACGATCTAGAACGCTTTAATGACAAAATATTCTCAATTATTGCAGAATCGTCCAGGAAAAGGATTTCCTTCATTAATGTTTGAACTAGTATACTCCTTTTTGTTAGTAGAGCGAAGTAATGAGTTTTAGCAAAGCAACAGTGCTACTACGATGGGCGTTCAGTAAGTAACACAATACAATTTTTTTTCGGTCAGTTTCGGTTCAAAAGACGCCGAATTTGTTGCGGGGTATCGTAAAACATTCTCACTTCAGTTCCTACAGTTTCATGAAATTTCGATAGGCGGCGGCGGCATACGAAGCCTTCAAAATGGCGTATGTAACGAAGGTTCGTTCCAATCAGAGAGCTGTCATTGAGTTTTCTTGGCGGAAAACCACAGCATCGTAGATTTTCATAGGAGTTTGCTGAATGTCTACGCAGACCTGGCAGTGAACAAAAGCAACAATGAGTCGTTGGGCGAAGGTTCTGTCATAATCGCAAGAAGATTGCGCAAACCTGTCCGATATACCGCGTACCGGCCTGTCGACACAACTGTGGCTGCTGCAGTGATGGAACGTGTGGACACTCTCACTCTAATTGATCGACGGGTCACAATCAGACACCTCAGCGTCCAACTGGATGTCTCTGTTGAAAGCGTTGACACATACGTCCACCATTTGGAGTACTCCTCGCTGCCTGTAAGATCAACGAAGGACCATCTTCTGGAAGTGCTTGCGCCTTACGAGGTTGATCGTGACAATGTATTGTCGAACGGCGTTACAGCCTATGAAACATGCGTTCATCACTTGGAACCGGAAACGAAAAGGGCAATTCATGGCGTGGTACCACACCAACTTCCCTTCGTAGAACAACTGAAGTCCCACCATCAGTCAGTAAAGTAATCTCGACGGTATTCTCTGAATCTGAAGCCGTTATTCTCTTTGATGTCCTCTCTCATGGTGCGACGATCAACACGGTAATTGAAGAAACGACTTCAGCTTGATCGTCACCACAAAAATTAACGCGAACTTCTCCTTCTCCTTGACAACGCAAGAAGTTTGCATACCCGAGATTAGCTCACGAAACTTCATTGGAATGTTCTTTTTCGCCCACCAGTCCGGATCTTGCACCTTCCGAATTCCATCTGTCTGGCCCAATGCAGGATAAACTCCGTGTGAAGTAGTACATGGATGGTGGGGAGTTTATAGATGTCGCAAGATGTTTGCTTTGACGTCGAACAGTAGAGTAGTATCATATGGACATACAAACCCTAGGGTTTTTTAGCCACAAGAGTGGGGAATAATGTGGCTATTGGAATCTTCCTGATTTATGAAAAAGCTGTTGCATTTCTTATTGAACGCCCATCGTACTTTGAATTAGATATATTATACTAATTTATGTGCTGCTGTATATTAGAAATGTCAGACACCCATAAATAAATAAAAGTAGAATCAATTAACCAATTCAGTTGTAAATAGTTTTGTTGTTTGAAGATTACTACCGGTTTCGAGCGATTATAATCCCACCTTCAGGTGCACAAGAGTACAAGGGATATGAAGAAACTATAACAAGAGATTATACAGCATTTAACACTTATTTCTTATAATAATAGTGAGTCAATCGAAATGAAGCACGGCTGTCTCGCCAGGAAGTCAATAAAATAACCTAAGAACAGTGAGCGGTCAAAGGAGCGATGTGTTCGTGTGTGTGTGTGTGTGTGTGTGTGAGAGAGAGAGAGAGAGAGAGAGAGAGAGAGAGAGAGAGGGAGAGAGAGAGAGAGTTTGGAGTTTACGGGCGCTCAAAACCGAGGTTATCAGCGCCCTTACACATATTAAATGAAACTAATGTGGATAAAACGACTAAAATTATTGTATCACAGAGGAAACCTATAAAATGACACTCATTGGTCCCGGCGGAGGTTCGAGTCCTCCCTCGGGCATGGGTGTGTGTGTTTGTTAGGATAATTTAGGTTAAGTAGTGGGTAAGCTTAGGGACTGATGACCTTAGCAATTAAGTCCCATAAGATTTCACACACATTTGAACTTTGACAGTCATTCACTCACTCCCACCTCACTCGCTTTGAGCCACGCAATCACTCTAGCTCACAGGCTTTAATACATCGGAGAAGGGTCAAAGGTACTAGACATGCGATTAAAAGAAGAGAAGTAAAACCACGGAAGGGCTAAAAGGAAGACACGGGGACATGTGATCGGCTGACCATTTGCGAGAAACATGGGTGAGCCAGTCACCACATCAACACATAGAGAACATATCCCGAAAATTTGCGGAAACGAGATGGGCAGGTCACGAAACTTAGAACTCTAACCACACTCGTTTCAATGTCTCTTAAAATTAAGGCAAATGTGTCGTTGTCCTCTGGTCCGAAAATAAAACACAGTCTAGTAAAACGTGGGTTCTCCACATAAGAACCCCATCGAACATGCCTGGGATAGATTGAAAGGTCTCTTTATGAACGACGTGACCCACCAACCACTCTGAGGAATCTACACCGAATCGTCGTTGAGGAGTGGGGCCATCTGGACCAACAGTGCCTTGATGAACTTGTGGATAGTGTGCCACGGCGAATACAGGCATGCATCACTGCAAGAGCACGCGATACTGGGATTAGAGGTACTGGTGTGTACAGCACTCTGGACCACCACCTCTGCATGTCTCGCTCTATGGTGGTATAAGATGCAATGCGTGGTTTTCGTGAGTAACCAACAGGGCGGAAATGATGTTTATGTAGATCTGTATTCCAATTTTCTGTGCAAGTTCCGGAACTGTCGGAACCGAGGTGATGCAATACTTGTTTTTGATGTGTGTATTACAGGGGAAAGCAAAACCAATTTAGTGGTGAACAGAGTAAGAGATGACTGATTAGCCCAAACTTTAACAAATGATGAATATAAAAAATGTAACTGAATAAAAGATAGTTAGATGTACATCGTCAAAATACAAATTTAATGTTTAAAAAATAGTGGAAGTGCCAAACCACATGTTAATAATGATATTGCCAGAAGTGGCAAAAAGGATAGAAACAAAACAAATATAGCGACAACTGAGGATCCACAAAGGGTTGGCGACTAAATCTGAAGGGATAAAAGAAGATTACAGTTCCTTTAAGATGGAAATCTGAGAGGAATACTTGTGAGGTTTGAGCGCTATATCAAAAAGAAAATATTATTTGCAAGATACATGAGCTTCAGTACGGCTTGCTCGTTAGGGTAGTTGAAGGGTTCTTGTTTAAACTGTCGTAATTTCTATTTCTTCTAATCAAGGTCTTTGTGGTGATGAAGGGTAATTATGATGTTATTGATGTCACGAGCAGAGTGCCCATTATCTTTCAATCGAACGGACAAAGTCGACCTTGAATTTTAAAAGTGCACCCAAACTGCCCGATGCAGAAGCATTGGCAGTCATTGCACTTAAGTTGATAAATGCCTCATCCAAGGTGGCGGTTTTGGGTTCTAGCTTCGTGGTGCCTATACTGAAGGCCAATTCTGTTTGATATAAGAAATGTCGCTATGACTCCAGCTTTTCTGAGCCATCGACCAACCGTATCTGAAATGTAGCTAAATAGGGTATTGTAATGCGTGAATTACATGAGAAGTCTTAATCGATGTGTGTCAGGGTGATCCCATGGTGATTACTAAGAAGTTCTTTATGTTGCATTTACTGGATATGGGTGTCCTGTTTGCTAAGCAGTATTTGGATGTCACGGTGGCATTGCAGCCATCTTATATTTCTGCGGGGGAATCGATGAGCTTTGAATTAAAATGTTAGTCGTAGTCTCTTTCCTAAATGTGACAGTTAATCTTACTGATTTTCAAAATAAGGTCTAAATCTAAGAACCGTGACGTAATGTAAAATTAGTGTGGTTCTCTGACATAAATTGAATATTCGAGTGCATCGTGATAAGATAGTGCTGGAACTGTTGGACATATTCTTTAGCACTACTGTAGAGCAGGAAGACGTCATCGACGTAGTGTTTGTAGCAAACAACATCATGAAGTTAATGGAGAAGAGACTGAAAGAACTGGCATTCAGTGTGGCTGACGAAAACATTGGCCGTCGCATGACCGGCCCTTTTTGTCTGTTTGTAGATGACATTACTGAAGTTAAAGTAAATGTGGTCTAGAATCATCTTTAGAAGAGCGAGAAATTCATCAGTTACTTGGAACTGTAAGTTAGGACGTTGCTTTAGATTGGATTCTACAGTCTGGATTACTCCCTTCGTTGGAATGTTTGTGTACGTGTTGGTGACTTCAGGATAGGTAAGTGTCATGGGCGATGGTGACCTGATTTGAAACTTAAACGAGTTCGTCCCCAGTTTTCGCAGTATAAGAGGTAAGAGGTGAGAAAATAATAATGTCTGCTCTTTAGCTAAAAGGTAATCAGGAGAATCGACTGCGTAACAACCAGTCTCAGTGCGGAACAAATCTTATGGATCTTAAACGCGCGATGCAGGGTGGTTGTCTTAGAATTCATCGGCAAAAGGGTCTTACTTTTTGAAAACGGGTAAACAATTTCTGTTTTCTTAATTACTTTCTTTGTTTCCGAAAAAATTTAGTGATAGGATTGAAAGAGAAATGAGCATATAGTTCTTGATATTTTTGAATGTAATCAGTTTCAAACATGATAGTCGTACGGCTGTTATCCACCTGTATGACCAGAGGCTGGTTAAGCTGAAGCTTTTTATTAATGCTACGTAAGTGACTTAATAATTTTTTAATAAATGATGACGTTATGAGTTCTATGGAATCCTGATCCTGTCCATTCCGTTTTTTTTTTTTTAAATTCAGAAGTAATAGCCTTATTAAGTTAAAGAGAAATACGGTATTTAGTAGAGGCCTCACATGCAACTTTCTAAAAAGGCAGTTATGTAACCTGTAAGCGAGGTAGCTGCCTTATGACCAAATACTCTACTGGTGTTAGATAGACCTTCTCTTAATAAGCCCATTTCGCCATAATTAAAATCAGTGCTAGTACGATTTTCAACCTTTTCATGGGCTTGCATGTTGAATTTCAGAGTTTCTAATTAAAATCAGTGCTAGTACGATTTTCAACCTTTTCATGGGCTTGCGAGTTGCATTTCAGAGTTTCTACAAGTCAAACCTCACTCCTAGCCTCTCAATCTTCATTTCGGGGGATAAGCTGATATTACCTTTTAGGAAATCAATAACATGTACAATATGTGTGTATGCATAGTCAAAATCAAGGATACAGCGTAAGTTTGAATGAAGGAAAAATCGAAATTTCTTTATGACTTTATTGAATGCTTCAGGCTTTTGTGATTATATTGATAAATACATTGTACGGTTTCAAATGAAAAATGTTCGCTACATATTAAATTTTAGAATCAGCCATGTACGCTGCCACGCTCTCTTTATCTGAATTACAAAGAACCATTATTACTCCGCAAAACAACCATTAAATTTTCGTTTCCAGTGATTATGTTTGTGATATAGTGTATATGCTGGTAAAACTGCTTATTTCTAGCATCTGTAAGTGATTGTCTTGTCTCCTACTTAGTTTTGCTTTGCTTTTGCAGTTTGTTCACGTCTTACTGAAAGTTTGTTGCCAAAGTGCTACACATATTTGTGGGTGTACATATCCTTTACTGTGCAATAAATATTAGCTATGCCACGCGTCAAGATCTTCGATAACAGATAATTCAGCCGTAAGCAGTTCACAAACAAAGCAGTCCACTCTGTTGAAAGTAGCCTACTGTATGCATCAGTTCTTCAGGGAAGAAACGCCGCCTGCCGCTACAGTCTGGAACCAAGCGACCGCTACGGTCGCAGGTTCGAATCCTGCCTCGGGCATGGATGTGTGTGATATCCTTAGGTTAGTTAGGTTTAATTAGTTCTAAGTTCTATACGGTCGCAGGTTCGAATCCTGCCTCGGGCATGGATGTTTGTGATGTCCTTAGGTTAATTAGGTTTAACTAGTTCTAAGTTCTAGGGGACTAATGACCTCAGCAGTTGAGTCCCATAGTGCTCAGAGCCATTTCTAAGTTCTAGGCGACTGATGACCTCAGAAGTTAAGTCGCGTAGTGCTCAGAGCCATTTTGAAGAAACGCCCACCTGGCATGCTTCCTGGTGATTTAAATTTTTGAGTTAACAATGATGCTGTTTCTAGTGGGTTTATTACTGATGATGGGGCATCTTACCTTCTTTGATACAGGAAATAGCGAAATGTAGACAATGTGATGGTTTAGATTGTCTGGAAATAACTGGAGAACGAAATATCAGGAAGGGTTTACATTGAAAACTTGTTGTTCTGTGCTGATTCTGCAATAAATCTACCTCGAAAATGGCTTCGAAATTTGGGCAGAAATCATATGATGTAAATTTGAAGTTAGTATCTGCAAAGCTTGTGATAGGGAAAGGAAAAAAGTCTGCTCAAAAGTTTTGTGGTTTGATGAACGGACCTTCCTCCTCCTACCTGCAGGTTCAGCAAGTACGTAAAAATTATTCTAGGTGCCTTGGGCTGTGTGTAGAGCATCTATGAAAAGTGCGGTAGAATAAACTGTAAATATTAGTGGGCCCAGGGGTTTTGTTGTCGCACTTGATGAAACATGGCAAAGTCGTGACCAGCGTTCTTTAAATGGCGTAGCAAGTGCTACTTCTCTGGAGAACGGGAAGGTGATTGATGTTGAATGCTTGTCTGTGTACTGCCACAGCTTGCATGGTAACACTGAAGGATGTATTGAAACTAAGTATTCTATGAATTATGATGGTTGCAGTGGAGGTATGGAATGTGATGGAGCTCGTAAAATATTTCAGAGGTCAGAGCGAGTTTACAATGTTAGATATACGATTTACCTAGGCGACGGGGACTCTAAAAGCTTCCAGTAAAGTTAATGAGTTCAGTGTTTTGGGATACTTTGGTAACAAAACTGGAGTGCTGTGGGCATGTGCAGAAGAGGATGAGTGGTAGATTGAGGAAGCTACAGAGACATATGGAAGGGAAGTTGCTGTCTGATGTAAGATTTCTGGCTGGCCGAGACAGATTAACGGAAGCAGAAGTAGACCTTCTTCGGAGATATTATGGATTGGCCATTACACGAAATGCACCTCTGAATGATGTTACAGCAATGAGAAAAGATGTGTGGGTCACTTTCTTTCAAAAGGTTTCCACGGAGGAACACTGTGTCCATGTATATTCTGTGACCTCAAAGGCGTTTGGCTGCGTGAATCACAGCATTCTTTTAAGTAAATTAAAATATTATGGCGTCACTGGTAGTGCTGCAAAGTGGTTTTAGTCATATCTTACTAATAGAAAACAAAGGGTGTCATTACGTAACACTTCAGCAGTAACTAATCAGACATCATCTGACTGGGACGAAATTACATGTAGTATTCCCCAAGGTTCTGTTACCAGATGCCAAGTTTGTCTTATTTGCGGATTATACAAACATTGTAATAAATAGTAAATCAAATATAAATTTAGAAAGGGCAGCTAATACAATTTTTACTGACATTGATGAGTGGTCCATAGCCAATTCACTGTGATTAAACTTTGAAAAGACCCACTATATGCAGTTCAGAACTTCCAATATATTTCCTTCTGGTGTGTGTATAAAAGATGATGACATGGAAGTAGGAGAAGTTGAGACTGTAAAATTCTTGGGATTACAACTTGATAATAAATTCAGTTGGGAGCAACATCATAACGAACTGCTAAAGCGCCTAAACAAGTCTGTATTTGCAGTGCGAATGATGTCAGACATAGGAGATATAAATATAAAAAACTGGCATATTTTGATTATTTTCACTCCAGTATGTCATATTGTATCATATTTTGGGGTAACTCCACAAATTTGTAGAGTACAGAAGCGTATAATAAGAGTAATGAGTAGTGTAAATGCAAGAATATCATGTCGAAATCTATTCAAATAATTGGGCATATTAACCACAGCTTCTCAGTGTATTTATTCCTTAATGAAGTTTGTTGTAAATAATACATCTCTTTTTCCAACTAACTGCTTAATACACAGTATCAATACTAGGAATAAGAACAATATACATAAAGATTTAAAATCACTTAGTCTTGCCCAGAAAGGAGTCCAGTATTCAGAAACGCGTATTTTCAATAAGTTACCAACAACCATTAAGAGTTTAGTTTCAGACAAGGCACGATTTAAACATAATTTAAAAGAATTTTTGGTGGCCAACTCCTTCATTCCCTCCATGAGTTTCTCAACAAGTGCAGTAGACGATTTTATTGAAAATTTATTATTCTTTAATTTTTGACAATACTTGGTTGTACCAGCCAAGTAAGTATCTACTGTGTGAATGATGGATGTGTGGAAAGCAGATGTAAGTCTTAAGTCTGTAATTAGTGGAAGTTTAATTTTAAATCTTGTACATAATCTGGCTGTTCTTCACTGAGGATCACTGAAATGAATAATTTACTTTAATTTTCGACAATACTTGGTTCTAATAACCAAGAAAGTAGCAAATGTCGGAATGATGGATTTAATTAAAGCAGATGTAAGTATTAAACCTGTAAATATTAGAAGTTTAAATTTAATTTATGTACATAATTTTACTGTTTGTTGACTAAGGATCATTAAAATTAATGTAACTCAAGTTTTTCTAATTACATTTTCGTAATGTGTTTATCTGACATGTTCCACACCCAGGAGGATTCCCTCTTTTATGGGTCTATGGAATGATTAATTAATCTAATCTAATCGAATCATGAACTTTGCGCTAAAGAGTGGATTCTCGGTGTGGCTGCCAGGAAGCACAGAAAGTGTCAATCATACCATCATAAGAATTCAATTGGGAGTCAATTATGAATGAAATACGTTATATATTGTGCAAGAAAGAAATAGACGCTGCTTTTTACGTAATATTGAGCAAAAAAGTACCCTGTGTACTTCAAAGAATAAACTTCTTTCGCCAAACAAAAAACAGGCAACGTAAGTTTCCTTATTTAAAACTCTCTCTTATAGTATAACAGTCTGATTTCTTCCGAAATAGCTGTGGTTCTATCGAACAATCATTTGATAAAATCTGGAATGTCATTCTAATTGTGACAGATCTTGTCATCAGGAATCGCTGCTGAATTCTCTTGCCTATGTTGAGAAATTTGTTAACCTGATCTTATAAAAAAAATAAAAGTTGTAACTAACTGGGGAAGAAGTAAAGGAAAACGATGTCTGCGAGCTATGACTCGCGGATAAATGTAAATCCGATATGTGCTGGCCTCACTCGCAGTGTTCGTTCCTCGGCCCCTTTCCCAGCGTCACTTAATCAAGTCGTAAATACGCCGCCGTGTCCGGATTATCCCATACATATTTATGTCCGTCTGTGCAGCGACCACCACCGTCGCCCGAGCGACCCTCGTTGCTCTTCTTGTGGAGAGACAAGCCAGCTGGGAGTAGTGCAGCTGAGATAGTGCAGGTCTTCCTGCAGTCCGCGGCGGCGCGAGTCAAGGTCTCCGTCTGGCAACAAGCGATCACCTCCGCGGCTGTTAGTTCTCACGGCCGCCGCAAGACCGCAACTCGCGGCGCCAAAAGGACCACCGCGACCTGCCGGCCGCTTGATTTGCGGAGTAAGAAAGGCATCCCTCTGGCACACACATTACGTAGTCGCAACCGAGGCGCGCACCTAATGCGTATAGATCTCAGGTGGGTCGCCGGACAGGTGCTGTCAGTTAATCTCTGATCCCTCCTCTCGCCCCCCGCAGGAGGTCTGCCTTTCAGCCGGCCGCGCCGGTTCTCGGGGGGATTTAAAACTGCCTTTGTTGGCGACCGCTGATGCAAGCACTCGCGCGGCTCATTGGACGGTGTTTATCCGTAGCGCAGAAAGCGGGACGGCGGCGGCAGATGCGTATCACCTTCTGCGCGCACTCACTCAGACGCACACACACACACACACACACACACACACACACACACACACACACACACGAGCCCTGCCTCTCCTCTCTGCTCCTCTTTGTGGTTATTTAAGTGCACTTGGCATTAAGCGACCCCGGTGTCACAGCGAGAATGCAAATTCGACTCTTGTGAGACCAGTCTCGTAAATAACTGCTGTCTGGAGATGCGTCGGAGATGGTGGACAGAGAAAGGGAGAGGGAGAAAGAGAGAGAGTGAGTTTGGTGGATGGAAGACGTTGTATGTGGAGGGGGCGAAGGGGCAGAGGGAGACGACATACAACGGAAGCCGCCTCACGCCGGTAGGGGGGCATGGAAAGGGAGGGGGGTGGGGGTGCGCCGCTGCGCCCAAAATAATGGGTGGCTCAACTGTAAATCAGACATGCACGTAGCGCCATGGCCGGAGACTGCCTGCCCACTGCCCGCTACGCTGCGTGTGCGTACTGCTCGCTGAAATCAAACTTGGAAGTTTCAACGTATTACGTCGCAAAGCTCTACATTAACTGCAGCATCAAATGCTGCTTTGTTCAGATAACTGAATTTTCCGTTGGTGCTTCACACAAGATGATAATAATCTTGTACATCTACATCTACATCCATACTCCGCAAGCCATCTGACGGTGTGTGGCGGAGGGTACCTTGAGTAACTCTATCGGTTCTCCCTTCTATTCCAGTCTCGTATTGTTCGTGGAAAAAAGGATTGTCAGTATGCTTCTGTGTGGGCTCTAATTTCTCTGATTTTATCCTCATGGTCTCTTCGCGAGATATACGTAGGAGGGAGCAATATACTGCTTGACCCTTCGAAGAAGGTCTGTTGTAGACAACAGACTTTACTGATGCTGTGAAAGGCCGGCCGGGGTGGGCGAGCGGTTCTAGGCACAGCCGGCACGGTAGCTCAGCGTGTTTGGTCAGAGAGCTGGTTCGCCTCTGTAATAAAAAACTGAGTGGAAGGATCAACAAACGAACTTGAACGGATGGCATGTGGCGTCCGCAACGACCAAATACAACGATCAACAACGAACAAAATGAAGAAAAAAAAAAAGACGCTACAGTCTGGAACTGCGCGACCGATACGGTCGCAGGTTCGAATCCTGCCTCGGGCATGGATGTGTGTGATGTCCTTAGTTAGATTTAAGTAGTTCTAAGTTCTAGGGGACTGATGGCCTTAGAAGTTAAGTCCCATAGTGCTCAGAGCCATTTGAACAATTTTTTTGATGCTCTGAAAAAACTGTTCATTTTATCATGAACTCGCTTTCGACTTCTTAGGGTATCGTCCAGTGACAACTGAATGTAGCAAACGCAGATTTTTTCTTGTTTTCTAAATTGCTGACCTACTCGACATCACCGATTTCCTTCTCATTTATGATACGTGCAGGACCTGACCAGAAATGAAAGTGACAGAAATCGGATCCCGAGACGGACAAGCGCTTACGAAGAAATAGTTCTGGCACGGGTCGCCCGAGGTATGAGCCATTTGTGTTAGTGTAGTTTCTAAGCAGTGGTCGGCGCAGAGGAAAGAGAACAGAACGGTAATGCGATAGTCCTGGGTACGAGGCTCTACGTAGACCTTCCTATTGACAATTTTACGTTACTTACATCGCAAAGGAACTAAAATAATGCTGTGGATATTTTCATAATGTTGTTGTTGTTGTCTTCAGTCGAAAGACTGGACTGATGTAGCTCTCCGTGCTACTCTATCCTCCACAAGCATCTCCGAATAACTTGTGCAACTTACATCCTTCTGAATCTGCTTACAGTATACGTCTCTTGGTCTCCCTCTACAATTTTTACCCCCTACGATTCCCTCCAATACTGAACTGGTAATCCCTTGATGCCTCAGAATGTGTTCTGTCAACCGATCCCTTCTTCTAGTTAATTTTTGCCACATACTTCTCTTCTCCCAAATTCTATTAAGTACCTCCCCACAGTTACATGATTTACCCATCTAATCTTCAGCATTCTTCCGTAGCATCACGTTTCGTAAGCTTCTATTCTCTTCTTGTCTAAACTATTTATCGTCCATGTTTCACTTCCATACATAGCTACACTCCATACAAATACTTTCAGAAAAGACTTCCTAACACTTAGATCTATATTCGGTGTTTATAAATTTCTCTTCTTCAGAAACGTTTTGCTTGCCATTGCCAGCCTACATTTGATTTTCTCTCTACTCTGGACGTTATCAGTTGTTTTGCTACCAAAATCGCAAAACTCGTCTATTACTTCCAATGTCCCGTTTCTTAATCTAATTCGCTCAGAAGCACCTGATTTAATTCGACTACAGTCCATTATCCTTGTTTGCTTTCGTTGATGTTAATCTTACAACCTCCCTTCAGGACTCTGTCCGTTCCATTCAACTAGTCTTCCAAATCCTTTACTGTCTCTGAGAGATTTTTATTTCTTCTCTCTGGACTTTAATTACTACACCAAATTTTTCTTTGATTTCCTTTGCTGCTTGCACATTGTACAGATTGAATAACATCGATGAAAGGCCACAATCGTGTCTCACTTCCTTCTCAAACAGTGCTTTCGTTTCATGTCCTTTTACTTTTATACCTGCCATCTGGTTTCTAAACAAGATGTAAATAGCCTCTCACTCCCTGTTCTTTACCCTTGCAACCTCCAGAATTCAACGAGAGTATTCCAGTCAATATTGTCAAAAGATTTTTCTAAGTCTACAAATTCTATAAACGACGTATCGTCAGCGTTGTCTCGCGAGTTCCTTCATTTCTTTGGAATCCAAATTGATCTTCCAAGTTTCTACCAGGTTTTCCATTCCTCTGTAAGTATTTTGCAACAACGACTTATCAAACAGATAGTTCGGTAATATTCGCACCTATACACACCTGTTTTGTTTGGAATTGGAATTACTTTATTCTTCTTGAAATCTGAATGTATTTCGCCTGTCTCATACATCTTGCATACCAGATGGAAGAGGTTTGTCATGGCTGGCTCTCCCAATGCCCACAGTGGTACTGACAGTAGTTCGACTTACTTGTTATATCTTTCAATGATTTGTCAAAGTCTTCTCGCAGAATCATATTTCCCATCTCATCTTCATCTACGTCCTCTTCCATTTCTACAATAATGTTAAAATTCATGGTGAACCTTCCGTTGTCGTTTATTTTGCACAATTCGCTTTGCTACCGGGTTCGGTCAAATGACCGTTATCAAGCATAAGCCTAGAATGAATAAACCAAATCAATAGAGATTCCTCGGTTTACAGGTAAATATAAGGTTAAATAGCGTATCACTTACTGGCATAAACGTCTGGAAAGTCAAACCATAAGAACAGTAATTTTCTCTGTTGAGCGAATCTTAGTAGCAATTTTTCTTTTTTTACCTAATAGCTGTGTGCAATAGTTCTCACCTTATGACAGTAACCTGCACTGCTCTTGAAAGTTTAAAACTTTATCACACTTTTAATTCCACGTACCCAATGGAAGATGGGGTAGGAAACGTTTGCAAACAGTAGATTATTACAATTTTTTTGTATTTCTATCAAAATTACAGAGCACCTAAATTAAGTGCCGGCTAATACAAAACCTAACAAGACATAGGATATTTGGGGGGGGGGGAGGGGAGAGGAGGGGTACTGAGTCGGAAATGGATTTGAGGGCTCATGCCTAACCGTCAGAAGAACTGGATGTGAAGAGGAAAAAAAAAATAAAAACTTACCATAGGACCTATGCTAATCAGTCAGATGAGGGCAATGTGTACGCACATGTAGCCAAAGATTATAATGTACCTCTCTTTAAGTTGATACTGCTATTGCTAATAATCTTATCTCTGGCATGGCGTTGTCTGTGACTGTATCACTGGTTAAATCTGTTAGTGTGTTGCTAATTGTCGTTGTGGACTTTGCTTCTTCACGATAATTAATTCAAACCCTCAGCTGCCGAAGCGTGCAAGGGATAAGTCCCTGAAGTCGCGCTATTCATCTGTGCCCTCGGTGGCTCCGATTCGAATGCGGGTCGGCTGTACGTTTGGTATTTGGTGTGCCAGATATTGGTTTTTCTCACACGATCGACTCCCGAAAGGATAACTACCCGATCACTTCTTTTTCCAGATGAGATGTATTTCCCAAGAGCAAAAACGAACTCTGTGACGTGGATTAGCGGCCACGCTGTTCACTACCTACTCGGTAATGGCGAAAAGACAGTACCAGATTTTTGGTATTACCTCAAGGAACGACATTGTGCGATCGTCAATATCCCTAAATACAGGCAGTATTTTTCTAATTTTCTTTGGAGCGCATTCCATAGTCCGCCTCGCAGATGGATTATCGATGACATGAGCAGATAACCATAGCACCTCTTTGCAGTTCCTTTTTTTTATATATATGTAAAGATTGAACAAACAAAAACAACACAGCAACGAGACGACAGTAATCGAAAAATTCGCAGCGGGCTATAGTATGGAGCATCCTTATGTCGTAACGGGACGACTTCGTATTATTCAGTTTATGTAGCCGAAGAGGAACGGCTTTCCTTTGTCCATTTGTATAAAAATAAAATCACATAAAACTAAAAAACAGAAAAAAGATGGATAGAGCATCTCCCATGTAAGCAGGAGATCCCGGGTTCGAGTCCCGGTCGGGGCACACATTTTCGGCTGCCCCATCGAGATATATCAACAACACCTGTCGGCAGTTGAGGGTTTCAATTAATTATCATGTATATAGCCTTCTATGATGAATTTTAAACGAAGTGTTAGCGATGAGTAAATTATGATGTATGGTATCTTCTCTTTCATTGCTTTTCCCCAGTCCATATTCACCTACAATTTTTTCTTTCCCTTCTTTTTCCTACTATCGAATTCCAGTCCGCCATAACAACTAAATTTTCGTCACCCTTAACTATCTGGATAGTTTCTTTTATCTCATAATACATTTCTTCCATCCCTTTATCATTTGTCTGTCTATTCTGTGACAATGCGTTCACTATTTGTTCACTGCAATTAGTGCAGTAATAGTGCAGGAGTACATTCAATAATCTATAAAAATTAGGAATGCAGGTAAACTACCTGCATTCTTAATTTTTGTTGATTATTAAA
Organism: Schistocerca nitens; assembly: GCF_023898315.1. Taxonomy (NCBI): domain Eukaryota; kingdom Metazoa; phylum Arthropoda; class Insecta; order Orthoptera; family Acrididae; genus Schistocerca; species Schistocerca nitens. The sequence goes on along the minus strand of NC_064615.1, from coordinate 851,336,086 downwards.
AGTACTCCTGCACTATTCCTATTTCATTTTGAATTTATAACCCTATATCCACCTGACCTGAAGTCCTGTTCCTACTTCCACCGAACTTCACTAATTCTCACTACATCTAACTTCAATCTATTCAGTTTTCTTTTTAAATTTTGTAAGTTACCTGCCCGTTTAAGGGATCTAAAATTCTACATTCCGATTTGTAGAACGAAAGTTTTGTTACTCCTGATGAAGATTTCCTACTGAGTATTCCACGCCTGGAGATCCGGATGGGCGACTATTTACTTCGGTAATATTTAACCCTGGAGGATGCCATCATCATTTAACCATACGGTAGTGCTGCATGTTCTCGAGAAAAATTGCGGCCGTAGTTTCCCCTTGCTTTCAGCAAGGCTGTTTTAGTTGATGTTGCAAGGCCAGATGAGTCAATCATCCAGAAATTTGCCCCTGCAGATACTGAGAAGGCCGCTGCCCCTCTTCAGAAACCTGTCGTATGTCTGGCCTCAACAGATGCTCCTCCATTGCTGTTGTACCTACGGTAAGGCTATCTGTATCGCTGAAGCATGCAAGCCGCCCACTAACCGCAAGGTCCATGTCTCACGGGGATGTGGAATATTTTCATAAATTGCAAGAAATGGAAAGGAAAAGGAAAATCGGGGGTTGAAAATAATGCCCTTCGTGCAGAATAACAAATTTCTTCTGTTAACTGACTCGTCAGGGGACAAACAAATCCGCAATTATATGACGAAATTTCTCACGATGAAGGACTACCATCGTGCAGTATTAAATTGATTTCTCCAAATGCACTCTGCTAATGCATTCTGACGATGTCTGTTTTCGTCACTAGGTAAAGAATTTCGTTAATGAGCCTGAAAAGTGCTCTTAACGTTTCTACAGAAAAAATAAATCGCATCACGAGAAGACTGCAACAAAATACATTCCGTTTGACATCACTAGCTATCCTCACCAATATTTCGCGACATCGTGCGTTACGATTGATCTGAAGCCAAACTGTGCAGCCATAGAGAACTTTTTATGAATATAAACCAAATTCCTTTTTCTACAGAAACTTTAGAACAATCATTTAATTGTAAAAATGTAGCTTTTGTGATGTGTACAAAATGTCTAGACGATTACTGTTTCCCCAGTTCTTACAGTGAAGTCATCATGTACGCGCTAGAATTGCTTCTTCGACATTTATTGCAATTCCAAATTTTCTACAGTCTTTGTTTTTCAAGTCTTTTATGGAAATACTGTTAAAAACAGTCTATTGAGCTTTATTTCGCTTTATCTCCAGCGTATGTTAGGTAAAGACAGGGGATCAAAAAGGAAAAAGACGGTTGTGAATGTGGATTCAATCCTATGAACCTCGGGTTAAAATTATGTACTCCGTCCACTGCGTCAACCGATGGCTAGGAACTAGCTAACATATGTTGGTTATGCCTTACCCGCCCCGCGCCAAAAATACTACTTTCTTTCTAAACCCCTGCCCATCTCGAGGTCCCAAATCAGACACTTTCAGTTCTGGCCAAAATGTGGACGAAATTGGTGATAGCGAATAGACGCGGTCCACTTGTTAGTCCATAGATACATACAGAGCATTCCAGGACCTCACAGACAGACTTTGAGGGATGGTAACTCACACAAAGACGATCGTGTTTGTTAAGCAGCATATTCGTTTTGGTCCGCCGTTTATGAGTTATGCGTATAGTCCTGCGCAACGTACCTAGAGACTTACGGCGCAGCTCCTAGTGAAGCTGTTATTCTGTGAAGTCGTATCAGACTTCTCATTTAGCTTGTTTTGTTGTAATACTGTACCTCCAGTGGCTTTCATATCACCAGTGCTGTATTCATCTTGTGTTGTTGTAATACTGTATCTTCAGTGGCGTTCTGCATTCAGCCTATGTTGCTGTAACACTGTCCCTTCACTGCCGTCCAACTTGCTAGTCCTGAACTCAGGTTTTCTTGCTGTTAGTACTCAATGAAATACAGAGTGTACATTTGATGAGCGCACTGTCGCGGTTATATGTTACGGTGAGTAGAGGGAATATGGGGAAGCATCTACCTATCAACGATAATCGGTTCTCTAACAGAAGACATCCACACCAAAGTACCTTTGCTGTAAATCATAGACGCTTACACGAAACAGTAAGTATGTTTCCTCAGAATTTTGGTGCTGGCAGGCATGACGTGCGAAAGCCAGATTTTGAGGATGAAGTGAACCGTAGATTTAGCAATTAGTCTTCAAGCAGCACCCAGGCAATAGTCCATGCTATGGGATGTCACGTATCTGTTTCGAGAGTACTGCAGGAGTACAGACTAACGCATACGATCTTCAAAGGTTGCAGATATTAGGACCACCTGATTTCCCTCACTGTATGAAGTTTGTGCAGTGGTTCGTGCACCAGGTAGTGAATGATTTTGCCTACCACACACATGTTTTCTTTACAGATGAGTCCATCTTTACACTTGGCGGGTATTTTAAAAGCAATAACAGCCATATCTGGGGTTATGAGAACCCACATGTGGTTAGTGTTAGATATCACCAACCAAGGTTCTCCGTAAACATGAGGATGGGAGTTGTTGGTAAGCGTCTTCTATGGCCTGTAATACTGTCACCAATATTAAATGTAGCAGCTTACTTAAAATCTCTGCAGACCACACTTCCGGAACTCCTGGAGAATCTACCGCGTGCTGTGTGCAGGGGCGTGGTGGCCTTCGAGGCTTGGAGGCCGTGTTGATGCACGCCAAGCACAGCTAAATGTCGATTTTCGGGACTATTTGTTAGGGGAAGGAGAACCTGTTGCTTTGCCAGCGCTTTCACCTCACCTGACGCCCCTTGATTACTTTCTCTGGGGACACATCAAGAGTATGGCTTACGATACAGGAAGCTCCCATTCAAAGCCCCCATTCAACAAAACTCTGTAATCAATTATTAAATTATTAACACCCAAAATAAAAACTATGTTCTAGACAAAAATCAAGGAAAAAACTTAATGAACAATAGCAAATAAATATATGTCGTAAGATGTAAAACTTACTGTCTTTGGGGTCACGTCAAGAGTATTGTTTACGATACCCCAGCCGCCACTACAGCTGAGCTGGTAACCCGAATCACTGATGCATTTCACCAAATCCAACAGCACCATGATGTGCTCTCCAGAGTCGGATGGTCATTGGTGCGAATGTGAGAAAGCATGTATAAGCCGGATTATTTGAATCATTGAGGTAAATTGCTGTCAGAGAGTTGGTAATAATAATAAATAGTAATTTTTTAGCAGTTTTAGTCACTCATTATTATAGAATAATAATACATGGTAATTTTTGAGCAACTGCAGTCACTCATTACAATAATCTCAAGGAAGCGTTTAAGAATACATGTTCCTCAATAAAAATTGATCGTCATAATGTGACCTTTTTTGAGTCATCAGGCTTCTGACTGGTCTGACACAACCCGTCTCGCATTTCTCTCCTGTGTCAGCCACTTCATCTCAGAGTAGCGCTTGCAACCTACATCCTCAAATATTTCCCGTACAGTTTTCAACCTCTGCAGCTCCCTCCAGTACCATGGACGTTATCCCCAGACGTTCTATCGTTCTGTCCCTTCATATGTTCCCTTCCTCGCCGATTCTGCGGATAACCTTCTCATTCCTTAACTCTTTTTAGTGCATCTAATTTTCAACACTCTTCTCTAGCACCTCATCTCAAATGCTTCGATTATTTCTTTTTAGGTTTCCCCACGTTCTATGCTTCACTACCATACAACGCTGTACTCCAAAACGCACATCATTAGAAACTTCTTCCTCAGATTAAGGCCTATGTTTGATACTAGTAGACTTCTCTTGGCCAGAAATGCCACTTTTACAAATTCTTATGTCCTCCTTGCTCCGTCCGTCATGGGTTACTTTGCTGGCTAGGTAGCAGAATTCCGTAACTTCATCCACTTCGTGATCATCAGCTCCGATGTTGAGTTTCTCGCTGTTCTCATTTCTGCTGCATCTCATTACTTTCGTCTTTCTTCGATTTACTCTGTGTCCATATTCTGTACTCATTAGAATTCTCATTCGATTCACCGTATCTTGCAGTTCTTCTTCACTTTCACTGAGGATGCCATCAGCGACTGTTATCATTGATATTCCTTCAGTTTTAATTTTAAGCCCACTCTTGAATGTTTCATTTATTTCTGTCACTGTTTCTTCGATTTACAGACTGAACACTGAGGGCGAGAGACTACACCTATGTCTTGCATCATTTTTAATCCGAGCATTTCTTTCTTGGTCTTCCACTCTCTTTGTTTACTCTTGGCTCTTGTACATTTTTATATTGCCCTTATTTCGCTATAGCGTAGCCCTATTTTTCTCAGGATTTCTATGTCTTCTATACCGGCTCCTGTTTCATCTTTTATCAGGTCATCAGACAAGTCTTCCCTCTCATAAAGGCCTATCCATTTATCCACCCTCTCCTCTGCATTTAACAGTGGAATTGCCATTGAACTCTTAATGTTACCTCTCTTGCTTTTAATTTCACCGAAAGGTGTTTTGATTTTTCTATACGCTGAGACAGTCCCTCCGAAAATCGTTATTTTTCCGATTTATTCACATTTCTCATGAAGCCATTTCGCCTTAGCTTCCCTGCACTTCATACTTATTTCATTCCTAAGTGACTTATATTTCTGTATTCCTGAATTTCCTTGAACGTTTTTGTATTTCCTTCTTTCATCGATTAACTGAAATATTTCTTCTATTACCCATGGTTTCTTCGGAGTTACCTTCTTTGTACCTAAGCTTTCCTTTCCATTTTCTGTTATTGCCATTTTTAGAGGTGTCCATTCCTTGTCAACTGAACTGCCCACTGAGCTATTCCTTATCGCGATATCCATATCTTCAGAGAATTTCAAACGTATGTCTCACTTCCTTGCGTATTGATTCTTCCTGACTAGTCTCTTAAACTTCAGCCTACCCTCCATCACTTCTAAATTGTGATCTGAGTCTATATCTTCTTCTGGGTACGCCTTACAATCCAGTATTTGATTTCGGTATCTCTGGCTCACCATAATATAATTAGCTGAAATTTTCCCTCATATTCCGTCCTCTTCCAACTATACTTACTCCTTTTGTGATTTCGTACAAAGTATTGGCTATTATGGCTGAAAGTCAACTAGTCTTTCTCCTCTCTAATTCCTACTACCAAGCCCATATTCTCCCGTAACCCTTTCTTCTACTCCTTCCCCTTCGCCAGCATTCCAGTCCCCCGTGAGTATTAGACTTCCTTCTCCCTTTACGTACTGAATTACCATCCCAATATCCTCATATACATTCTCTATCTCTTCATCTTCAGCTTGCGTCGTCGGCATGTATACCTGAACAATCGTTGTCGGTGTTGGTTTGCTGCCGATTCTGATCAGAACAACCCTATCACTGAATTGTTCTTAGTAACACACTCTCCACCCTACCTTCCTATGCATAACGAAACCTACTCCCGTTATACCATTTTATGCTGCTGTTGATATTACACTATATTCATCTGACCAGAAAAGAACGAGGTGGCTCATTGGTTAGCACAATGGACTCGCATTCGGGAGGACGACGGTTCAATCTCGCGTCCGGCCATCATGATTTAGATTTCCGTGATTTCCCTAAATCGCTTCAGGCAAATTCCGGGATGGTTCCTTTGAAAGAGAACGGCCGCTTCCTTCACTAATCCGATAATACCGATGACCTTGCAGTTTGGTCTCCTCCCCAAATCAACCCAACCCATATGAGCAGAAATTCTTATCTTCTATTTCACTTCACTGACCCCTACTATATCTAGATTGAGCCTATGCATTTCCCTTTTCAGATTTTGTAGCTTCCCTACCACGTTCAAGCTTCTGACATTCCAAGCCCCGACTCGTAGACCGTTATCCTTTAATTGGTTGTTCAATCTTTGTCTGGTGGTCACCTCTCCTTTGGCAGTCCCTCCCGGTATCCCAATGGGGGAGTATTCCAGAATCTTTTGCCAATGGAGAGATCATCACGATATTTTCAATTACAGGCCACATACCCTGTGGATACACATTATGTGCCTTTAACGCAGTGGTTTCCATTGCCTTCTGCTTCCTCACACCGTTTATCATTGCTGAGTCTTCCACTTTTAGGGGCAGTTTCCCACCACAAGGACGAAAGACCGCCCTGAGCCTCTGTCCGCTCCTCCGTCTACTTTGAGATGGTCATTGGCTAATGAGGGTTACTTCTTATGCCGGAAGTCTTCCACATGTTTGCCTGTGATATACTGGAACACTCTGTGTAGACCACACAACCCACTATCTCTGTCTTGTCGAGGTTTGAAACCACCGTGGAAGTCACGTGACTCAGAATAAAATGCCGAAATTCTGTCAATAGCTCTGTGCGAATTGGAGCCGGCAGCTGTACTTTATCTCAATTATAGTTGCCGTCAAACATTGAGTTTAGCGACTGAAGGGCTTGTTGTGGTATAACTGATACAGTAGTAGGGCGCTTTCTCCGAAATTCGCACGATTAGTGCGATTATAGTGAGCATCAGTTCCACGTCTTGGTATCTGACAGGATATCCAAAGAGATTCTGGTTGTACGGTACACCAACGGCAAGACACAATCAATGCTTTCACGGCGAGATATCAGTGGTAATATTACCGATAACAGCATTACTCAAGCGAAGTTATTAGTTTTCCGAAATTCTTCAACAAAGAAGACAAAAAAAATACTCCTGAATTCGATACAAGTAAATCTGTCGATAGAAGTAACTTGGAAGCAGGTATCTTTGGTGTAAAAAAGCAGGTTAAATAGCCTAATGATGACAAGTTTCCGGTCCAGATAATATAACAGTTCGGTTTCTTTCACAATATGCTGATAAAATAGCCCCATACTTATCAATCATAAAGGCTACAACCGCTCACTCGTTGAAAGATACGTACCAAGCCTGGAAAGCTGCACAGGTCACACCAATACTCACTAAAGGAAATAGTAGTAATCTAATTAATTACAGACCTATACCACTGACTTCGATTTACAGTAGGATTATGGAACGTATACTGTGTTTGAGTTATGAATTATCTTCAGAAAAATAGCCTACTAATATACAGTCAGCATGAATACCTGTAAAAAACAATCGGCTCTTTAATTTCTCGAAGTAATGAGAGCTATCGACAGGTGGTTCAAAACTGATTCCACATTTCCAGATTTCCAGAAAGTTTTTAACACCGTTCTTCGTATGAGACTTCTAATCAAACTACTTGCCCATGGAGTTCCGCTACAGTTATGCTATAGATTCGTGATTTCCTGGCAGAAAGGTTACAGTACGGAATGATCTATGGAATGTCATCGAGTAAAACAGAAGCGATGTCCGGTGTTCCCCAAAGGATGTAGGAGAAGACAATATTAGCAGCGCTCTTAGATTGTTTACAGATGATGCTGTGATGTACCGAATAATAACATCATCACAGAATAATAACCAGTTGCAAAACAATTTAGACAAATTGTCTATATGCTGCGAAAAGTGGAAATTATCTTTGAATAAGGAAAAGTGTTAAGCCATCCGCAAGAGTACGAAAAGAAATTCGCTAAACTTCGGTTGGACGCTAATCTCACAAATCTAACTGCAGTGAATTCAATTGGAGGCTCAGGGATTACAATTATGAGTGATTAAATTGGAACGATCTCATATATAATGTTGTAGGGAAAGCAAACCAAAGACTACCATTTGTTGGTAGAACATTTAGAAAGTGCAACAAGTCTACTAAAGAGACTGCGTACACTAGGCTCGTCGTCCCTCTTCTGAAGTGTACTGCTGTGAGGTGTGGAATCGTATCAGTTGGAACTGATGGAGGACACTAAAAACGTTCAAAAAAGGACAGCTCGTTTTCTATTATCGCGAAATAGGGAAGAAAGTGGTACAGACATGATATGTGAATTGAGGTGGCAATAATTAAAACAAAGGCGTTTATCGTTGCGGCTGGTCTTCTCGTGGAATTTCAATCACTGTATTTCTCCTTCGATTGCTACAGTATTCTGTTGGCACCCACCTACACAGGGAGAAATGACCGTCATAATAAAATAACAGAAATCAGAGTTCGCCTATCGTTCGAGAAAGGTAGAAAAGTAGCTTGAAGTTGCTTTGATGAACTCTCTGCTACGCACTTCATTGTGAGTTGCAGAGTAATCGTGTAGATGTAGAGACTATGTCAATACTTAGCTTCAGTCTGAGAATTCACTGACTTACTCCCCAAAAATGTGTCTGTAAACTGGTGAATCACCTGTGGAACGAAATACGGGGTTTCTCAAAAGGCAAAAACTTAATGTTTTATGGCTTCAAACTTATTACGATATTCACACCATGCTTGGCTTATATGACACACTATCCCACAAAGTCTTCATGCCACTCAATCCTTGTCGACATGTACCACCTTGGTGGCACAACATCCAGTCTGCAGCCAAGCTCTATCCACATTCTGCGCAATGTATCCGCAACGACCGTGGCAAAGGCAGCAACAATTCGATTCTTCGTATCATTGATGTGGTTGACAGGCATTTGACACATTCTGTTTTTAACCTACTCCCCAAAGAAAGAAGCCCATCGTGTAGCGTCAGGCGATCTAGGAGCCCAGGTAATTGGACCACCCCTGTCAATCCAACAATCTGGAAACGTCTGGTCTATAACACGTCGCACATTGTGAGCCCAAGGTAGGGCACCATCTTATCCGAAAATGGCTTCATCTTGGTCGTCAGTCAGTTGTTATAACGGATAAAGCTCCAGCATATCGAGGTAAATGTTAGAATTAAATGCTTCTTTCGACAAAGAAATTGTCACACAGTGCAATCAACCATCAAATAACACCACACATTGATCTTCGGGCTGTCTTGTACCTCTCCTGTCGCACTATACGGATTGGTTGTGCACCGGATGCGAACATTGTGTGTGCTTACCATACCACATACGAGGAATATTGCTTCGCCGGAATATGCTAGGTTCTTTAGATAGTTTTTATCATCCTCTAAACAGTGCAGAACGACCGAAGCGAATCGGTTACTGACTGGTTTGTCGTCTTGTGTCAGTACGTGCAACACTTGCAGTCAGTTTAGATACACATCTAAATGGTTCCGAAGGACCATGTACACGACCGCATCTAGATATCTGTAGCTCCGGTGACGCCCTGCGAACAAATGTCTGCGGTGAACGTTGAAAAGCGGAACTTATCCGATCTGTGTCGGCTTCCCTCGTTCCTGATCATGCTTCACGTCAACGCCATCTGTCTGCATAAAATTCCTGTACTACCGGCGTACGAGTCCGTGAGGGTGGTTACTTCCTTTGAATCTGCTTCCAAACAGAGCCTCTTCGTGAATCATTGTCACTATGCTTCACTTATGACAACCTATAAGAAACACAAATCAAACTTTGTGAGTTCGTCTGTCACATAAGCCAAAAATGGCGTCAATATCTTAATTAGTTTCGGTACTATAACTATAACACACTGAAGTTATTGCATACCTTTTGCGACACCTTGTGTTAACTAGCCGGCCGAGGTGGCCGAGCGGTTGTAGGCGCTATAGTCTGGAACCGCGCGACCGCTACGGTCGCAGGTTCGAATCCTGCTTCGGGCATGGATGTGTGTGATCTCCTTAGGTTAGATAGGTTCAAGTAGTTCTAGGGGACTTATGACCTCAGACGTTAAGTCCCATAGTGCTCAGATCCATTTGAACCATTTTGTTCAAATGTTCAAATGTGTGTGAAATGTTATGGGACTTAACTGCTAAGTTCATCAGTCCCTAAGCTTACACACTACTTAACCTAAATTATCCTAAGGACAAACACACACACATGCCCGAGGGAGGACTCGAACCTCCGCCGGGATGTCGCAATGACTGCAGCGCTTTGGACCGCTCGGCTAACCCCCCGCGGCAAAACCATTTTGTGTTACCTGTTACCTCCTCACACAGTCTTTCGGTGCAACCATATAAGGTATCTCCACTGTAACAAAGGAACCTTCTTATAACCAAATGTCTTCTGGAAATGGAACCGCCACAAAGCTGACGCAGATGCTAGTTTCAACATAATGAGGTCAAGGGCGATCCGTAACTGTACGGTCCAAGACACTGACACAGGTGCGACTGGTGGAGGGGGTTTGCGAAGCTGAATAAAGAACGACTGAAAAATTAACCTGGCTGTCTGTTTTCTTGTTATCTTAAGAAATGGCGATATTAAATCTCACTTGTGATTCTTCTGCTCTCCCGACAGTAGCCTGTACCAGGCTCTATCGAACCTATCAGGGTTTCGGTGATTAGTTGAAAAAGAGACAGGAGGGGGCAGTCCGTAGAACGAGAGAAGGAACAGACAGATCTAGTATGATGCTGCATATATTACACAGCGGTGCTATCCGCTCGCACGGCTAATCCTCCTGAAATAAGGATTGTTGCAACAGTGCGCTAGTTCCTCACGGAGTCACGGTCGTTTTGCCTTAAATTATTAACAAACTCCAGAGGCAAGCGAATTGTGATAGGCTATTGCGGTAGTTAATGAATACAACTTAACAAATTCATGTGTACCATGCTCAATAATGTGAAATTTTAATCTCTTATTGTTGCCTGTAGAAGAATTCAGGTTACGCACTGTGTCTATCAACAAACATTTCTTTTTTTTCACAATTCCCTGATTTACCGAGCCTTTCGAAATGTGTGCGTATGCGGTTATTTCGCCCCGCGTACGTGCGGCTACTTCTAATGAGTCAAATTATTAGCTTCGTAAGTGTTTTACTGAGAAATTCTAGAGAACCCATTTTCTTGGTTTCTTTTTCAGAGGATCCGTGCATACAAAAGGAGAAAGGCAACTGCTTCATGGTCCGAGGAAGATATGAAACAAGCATTCACAAGTGTTATACGGCAGGCCGAAGTGGCCGTGCTGTTAAAGGCGCTGCAGTCTGGAACCGCAAGACCACTACGGTCGCCGGTTCGAATCCTGCCTCGGGCATGGATGTTTGTGATGTCCTTAGGTTAGTTAGGTTTAACTAGTTCTATGTTCTAGGGGACTAATGACCTCAGCAGTTGAGTCCCATAGTGCTCAGAGCCATTTGAACCATTTTTGAAGTGTTATACGCGGCTCCCCTTACATTACTGAGATAATATTGATTGGTACAATCCTTGAATTAAGAAAGAGTGCGTTGAGACATAGCTGAAACACTAAAAGTCATGAGAATTGAGACCAGCTATGTGCTATTTGGTTTCTCGAAGTATATCTGGGTACAGAAATACACTGGGGCGTAATACCGTCTTGATTGGACAGAATATTCCGATTTCTGCCTTCTTCAGATGTTTCTTTAATACTTTGTTCCTGTAAAGGAATTTCAACCTTTTATATACTAGAATGTATTCACAATTAACATACCATAATTGTATCACATTGACAGATTTCTTAAAAACTTTCGTGTCATGTTATATAGGGCTTCCATCTGAAGTGAGTGGAATAGCCTCTGTGTACTCTATTGTGTGAAGCCCACATGTTACATGAGAGGTAGCCTGTTACACATGAAAAACGGTCACGCCCCTCAACAGAGTTAAGAAACTGGCGACACTCTTCTTGCTGCAGGTCAAGACACAACAATAATCAAACAGTACACATTACTGAGATAATATTGATTGGTACAATCCTTGAATTAAGAAAGAGTGCGTCGAGACATAGCTGAAACACTAAAAGTCATGAGAATTGAGACCAGCCCAAGAAGGGCAGTTGAGATTAATTTTACGGAAGCATGATACGATTCCCGCACCAACCGTTTGCAGTACATGTTATCTCGTCGCGTCTGAATTACTACTCGGAATTACTACCCATTGGCTCGCGGAAACTGATTACTGAACATGCTGTACTGTGTCGTGCGATAAATGGCCACCACCGATGTAACCCGTTTGCACATCTATGCATAATGTCGGCAGCTCAATCGCGGACGATGATCATGAACTTGCATCTACCAAGAACTGGCTTCGACTGGGGTGTCGAGAGCGTCTTCCGTCACTTTTGCGTCCCAAGACCCAACGACATTATGTACCTCCGCCGACAGGAAGAGAAGCTCTGTGACCAAACTAACAGGTGCGCCTCTTGCGGATTTGTTCCGGCCCTTGAAGGCAGTGTGAGCGCTCTGACAGCTGGGACACCTGGAATAGCGGATCTTCCTCAAAAACGGCGGGCGAACGATGTGTCCCTCAGCCGCCAGAGAAGAAGAACTGAAATTCGTACTGACAGTTACTTTAGCCTCTTAGTGATACGCCATGTTCCCGTTACAAACTTCTAGGGGAGTGATTACATGATATTTTGCATAGGAACCTATGTCCGGGAACGTGCTACAATCGTTTGAAAGTATGTTTGCTAGGTAGGTAAGCGTCAGGATAATCAGGGTAGGAGGGGATATTTGACATCTGTCCTACCTCTCTCATCTGGTTCGAGTCTCATTCTCGTGTCTCGTAAGTGTTTCAGCAACATGGCTGCGTACACGTTTGCAGAATATATCGATATGATTGAGGCGTGCGCGGCTCCTGTTCGTGCCGTTTGTTGCTTGACATCTTGTCTTTGCGGTACTGTCGTCCCGTTTCTTACTGGCGTTACTAAGCTGCTGGCTTGCCTGCCCGTGACTGGCAGCAGCAGCACTTATCGATAAGAGCACTGTCGTACTATCTATGGAGCGACTGCTAGTATTTCACGGGTCGTCGTGTGTTGGGAGTTCAGTGGGGACAGAGCAGCAGTGAGGTTCGGACAGCCATGACTCGCCCGACTATTGTCGGCACACATGACTTCAGTGGGGACGACCATGGGTGCTCGTTCGGTCGGTCGTCTCATCGGACGACGTGTATTTGCTCGCCGACCGCTTCCAGGTTCTGTGCGTGTGTCGACTCGCGATTCCTCCTAGTTGTTCCACAGTGACTGGCTTCAGTATTGTTCGAGATTTTTGTGGAAGTGTTTTCGCGGAATCGTATGTAGCTTGTGTGGTTTTGACTGAACAGTTATTTTAATACTGTCTTCGTGTTGGATTGAGGCAGTCGCTCGGTCAGGACAGAGCAGCGAGGAAGTCTCCAGGGTGCGTGGTCAGGCTGCGACCGCTTGCAGCGTACAAGCGCAGTCGGATTGTGAGGCGCTAGCTGTGAGATATACTAAGTTGCCCACCTGGACACTGAAGTGCCGGCCGGAGTGGCCGTGCGGTTCTAGGCGCTACAGTCTGGATCCGAGTGACCGCTACGGTCGCAGGTTCGAATCCTGCCTCGGGCATGTCCTTAGGTTAGTTAGGTTTAATTGGTTCTAAGTTCTAGGCGACTGATGACTTCAGAAGTTAAGTCGCATAGTGATCAGAGCCATTTGAACCATTTGACACTGAAGTTGAGTGATCAGTTAACCGTTTATGAAACCTCAACTGCTGTGACATCTCTTCGTTCATTGCCTGTTGTTGCTTCCTGGGCCGTTCCGGCTAGCAGCAACATATGGTTTGTTGGAGTCGGCGAAATTTTGCAGCCGTCTTCCAGTATGGCGTTTAACTAATAAATTGATTGTTACCTATCAGTGAAGTGCACCAGCGGTATTTTCTGCCTTGTGGCCGTTAACGTCCCAGTTACCTGCCCTGGTCGTTTGCGTAGTTTTCTGTCAGTGTGTTTTTCCTCGCCGTGTTGATGTTGTCCTGCATAGCCTGTAGTTCGACAGCCTTTTAATTGTTTGTTCATATTTTTTTCTTAAGAGTTGTTATTGTGCCTCAGCTGTTCTTAGACGCAAATTTGGAAGATGTAGTGCTGCTGGTATCTTCGTGCTCGGCTCATATTTTCCGTTGTCGTGCCGTTCGTCGGGCCGAAGGGAATTGATTAGGTTGTTGGTCTGTCCTTCAGCCGTTCCTGGGTCGAGTTGCCATCCAATTATTTAACCTTCCTCTTGGCTGCCTGTTTCACCCCACCTTACGTTAGAGCTACCTCTCGGAACACTTCTGAGGATCACTGTTCTGTTGATTTTAGATTTCGATTTTCATTTTAGTCCAATGTACTGTGCGAGGCCTTCAGCCGTCTATTAATTTAGTTTGGTTTAAATTTAAATAGTACCTTCAGCCGACTTAAATTAAAAATTTGAAGATTGATTTGTTTAGTAAATAAAATATTGGAAGTTTGTTGTATCTGAAATTCTTGTTATCCAGGCCCTAAGTCATGAGTTGTTCAATGTCCGGTGTGTGGCCTTCAGCCGAGCTTTTACGTGAAATGATTTCAAGTTAAGACCTTCAGCCGTCTTAAATTAAAATTTTGAAAATTGATTTGTTTAAAACGATTTTTTTAAAATTTGCTCTATCTGAAATTATTGTTATCCATGGCCTAAGCCCTGAGTTGTTCACTGTCTTGTGTGTGGCCTTCATCCGAGTATTAACGTGATTTTTTTTAAGTACGATCTTCAGCAGCATGTATTCTTTAAAGCAATTTTTTATAACTTGTGTTCAGGCCTTCAGCCGTTCTTATTTTTGGTGTGGTTTTGGGCCTTCAGCCCAAGAGGTATCGTAAGTTTTCTCAACTAGGCCTTCACCCGTATTGTTTTAATTTTAACCTTTTAAGGCAATTTGTAATTAAGTGGTTATTAGGAAAATAAAAGTTTGTGTATTTTGTGCAACTAACAGTAACTGATTACGGCCCCCTCCACTGCTATAACCTGATCCGCTCTATCCTGCAAAACCAGATTTCAACTGATCTCACCCACCATGATATCAATGATCGTTCTGCATGGCGAAGAACACGGTAATAGAAGAGCTGCTCGTCGCTTTTATCAGGATCGTTCTTCACAACATCCAACTCCAATACGAGACGCCGCACACCCGAAGGGGGCGTACTGTATCACGTTGGAGAGAACTCATCAACGAGTACGCGAGCGACGAGCGATTTATTTGGCTATTAATGAGTGTAATTGTAAAACAAGTGATGTACTGGGTCATGCCTAGTCAATTACTTGTAAAAGTGGTCGCGTTACCAACATGTTTTCATATGGTTGTAGCACGGAAACGGTGTCTTTCCGGTCATGGGTTCCAATTTAAAAATAGTATAGAATCACTCCCTTCTACAAACCTTGGAAATCTCTAAAAGGAATTTTCAAACGCCCTACATATTACTTAATCCAGGCGTCAGAAAAGTATACAGTAATATCTTCACGAGCCGGGAGTCATGTCATTAGGCGAGACTGCGGGGTTCCCTAATGTTGTTGTTGTTGTTGTTGTTGTTGTTGTCTTCAGTCCTGAGACTGGTTTGATGCAGCTCTCCATGCTACTCTATCCTGTACAAGCTTCTTCATCTCCCAGTAACTACTGCAACCTACATCCTTCTGAATCTGCTTAATGTGTTCATCTCTTGGTCTCCCTCTACGATTTTTACCCACCACGCTGCCCTCCAGTACTAGATTTGGTGATCCCTTGATGCCTCAAAACATTTCCTACCAACCGTTCCCTTTTTCTAGTCACGTTGTGCCACAAACTCCTCTTCTCCCCAATTCTATTCAATGCCTCCTCATTAGTTATATGATCTATCCATCTAACCTTCAGCATTCTTCTGTAGCACCACATTTCGAAAGCTTCTAGTCTCTTCTTGTCTAAACTATTTATCGTCCATGTTTCACTTCCATACATGGCTACACTCCATACAAATACTTTTAGAAACGACATTCTGACACTTAAATCAATACTAGATGTTAACAAATTTCTCTTCTTCAGAAATCCTTACCCTTGCCATTGCCAGTCTACATTTTATATCATCTCTACTTTGCCCATCATCAGTTATTTTCCTCCCCAAATAGCAAAACTGCTTTACTACTTTAAGTGTCTCATTTCCTAATCTAATTCCCTCAGCATCACCCGACTTAATTCGACTACATTCCATTATCCTCGTTTTGCTTTTGTTGATGTTCAGCTTATATCCTCCTTTCAAGACACTGTCCATTCCGTTCAACTGCTCTTCCAAGTCCTTTGCTGTCTCTGACAGAATTACAATGTCATTGGCGAACCTCAAAGTTTTTATTTCTTCTCCAATACAGATGGAATAACATCGGGGAGAGGCTACAAACCTGTCTCACTCCATTCCCAACCACTGCTTCCCTTTCATGTCCCTCAACTCTTATAACTGCCATCTCGTTACTGTACAAATTGTAAATAGCCTTTCGGTCCCTGTATTTTACCTCTGCCACCTTCAGAATTTGAAAGAGAGTATTCCAGTTAACATTGTCAAAAGCTTTCTCTAAGTCTACAAATGATAGAAACGTAGGTTTGCCTTTCCTTAATCTTTCTTCTAAGATAAGTCGTAGGGTCAGTATTGCCTCACGAGTTCCAACATTTCTACGAAATCCAAACTGATCTTCCCCGAGGTGGTTCCCTAATAGCAGGGGAAAGTTCATTTGATATTATTTAACTGTGTGTTAATGAACTTGACTTGTAAACTACTGGACCGATCATACCGTGATTTATATTAGTTGATCCGAAATCTAAAACCGTTATCAACAGTATGGATTAAATTTCATTAGGGCTTTCCAGGGCTTAGCCAGAAGGCTGGACGTGTCGCTACTTTGCCTCCAATTGTTCTGTGGCTGGGTAGCAAAATGCAGGGTGTTTCAGAAATGCTGGTCAGTAATTCACACACGGAACTTACAGGACAAAAGTAGCTAAAAATCACCAATAAATATGTTTTCACAAATCCACGATTTCTGAGTAACAACACATTTTCTGTTGCGGTTCATCACCGTCCAGGAACGCACGACATCTCTAAACGTTAAAGTGGGTGTTCGAAATTTTGTCCATGCGTTTCTGTGCATGTCTCTGAAATGAGTTGCGAATCCTCTCAGACAGAACTGGGGAATTCTGTAAATTCTGGAAAGTTGTTTCAATCTTCAAGCGTAATTCCTCAAGAGAGCTGACCTCGGTAGCGAGACCAGGGTTCAAATAGCTGTGAGCACTATGGGACTTAACATCTGAGGTCACCAGTCCCCTACAACTTAGAACTACTTAAATCTAACTAACCTAAGACATCACACACATCCATGCCCGAGGCAGGATTCGAACGTGCGACCGTAGCGGGCGCGCGGTTCCAGACTGAAACGCTTAGAACAGCTCAGCCACCCCAGCCGGCCGTAGACCAGGCTTTTGATATGATTCCTCACACAGAAATCCCTGGGATTTAAATCCACAGAAATTGGAAGCTATGGCTAAGACCCCCCTCCATCTGTCCAATGTTGACCGTACGTCCGAGAACACTCGCAAACTCATAAATAAAAATGTGGTGGAGCACCGTGTTGCATGAACCACATATTCAGACGTTGGTTCAGCGGAACGTCATCATGTACATCCGAAAGTACACTGCGCAGAAACAGCATGTGCTGCTGCCGGGTTAGCCGGCCGCGGTGGTCTCGCGGTTCAGGCGCTCAGTCCGGAACCGCGCGACTGCTGCGGTTGCAGGTTCGAATCCTGCCTCGGGCATGGATGTGTGTGATGTCCTTAGGTTAGTTAGGTTTAAGTAGTTCTAAGTTCTAGGGGACTGATGACCACAGATGTTAAGTCCCATAGTGCTCAGAGCCATTTGAACCATTTTTTTGTTGCCCAGTTAGTTTCTGTGGCAGGAAGTGTGTTCGAACTATGCGGTCTCTGCGTGGTCCTGCCCAGACGTTCAACGAATAACGCTGGTGATGTCGTAATAAGTGTGTTGCATTGGGATAGACATCGGCCCAAATGTGACAGTTGTGGTTGTTAAAAATGGCGTCACGGGCAAATGCTGCCTCATTCGTAAACGAATACTGCTTACAAGCAGGGGATTCAGGGTGCACTCTTGTTGCACCCATTGGCAAAAATACTCTCTACGTGGGAAGTCTGCATTGTTGACGCCTTGCACTCGCTGGAGAAGATGTGGATAGATTACTTACGATGTAAAATCCACCAAACACTGCTTTTACTCAGGATACGCTCTGGGGTAGCAATCCTCCTTGTTGAAGTACTCGTGTACAAAGCGTGACACCCTTTCCTCAACATCGGGTGTTTTGGTCTGGTGTGCGAAAGTGTCGGTTTCTCTAAGGTGCTAATGCACCTGGCCAAATGTACGCCAGTCGGACTGCCTGCGGAGAGGAAAAGCTCTTCATACAATTGTGCAGCCTCAAAATCACTACCCTTAGCTTTGCCATACGTTCATACTGCATGTCATTGGTATAACCTCTGTCCATGGTGCCTTCACGTTTGTAACTCATCGTGAGGCTGGTACGGAGGGCGAAAGGAAATAGTTCCGCATGCGTAAATAAACAGATAGTCGATCCCAAATCTTGAGATGCCACCGTAAGTATCGTGGTATCCAGGAGCGTTTACAGTTGGTTCCCAACTCGAATTAATGCGATACCTCTGCAACGATTGATTTACGGACACATGTTTATTGGAAATTTTTAGCTACTTTTGGCATGTACTTTCCATGTGTGAATTATTGACCATTATTTCTGAACCGCCCTATATATCAGTGCTACAACACCCACACCTAGGGTACTGAGGAGGTACATAGGCACTAACGAGGACTTTTTATATCTCAAGTATTTCTGGATTTCCGGAAGGCTTTCGACACTGTACTACACAAGCGGATCGTAGTGAAATTGCGTGCTTATGCAATATCGTCTCAGTCATGTGACTGGATTTGTGATTTCCTGTCTGAGAGGTCACAGTTCTTAGTGATTGACGGAAAGTCATCGAGTAGAACAGAAGTGATTTCAGCCGTTCCCCACGGTAGTGTTATAGGCTCTTTGCTGTTCCTTATCTATATGAATGATTTGGGAGACTACCTGAGAAGTCGTCTTTGGTTGTTTGCAGATGACACTTTCGTTTTCGATTAATAAAGACGTCAGAAGATCAGAACAAACTCCAAAACGATTTAGAAAATATATCTGAATGGTGCGAAAAGTGGTAGTTGGCCCTAAATAACGAAAAGTGTGAGCTCATCCAGATGAGTGCTACAAGGAAATCGTTAAACTTTGGTTACACGATAAATCAGTCTAATCTATTCAACTAAATACCTAGGTATTACAATTACGAACATCTTAAATTGGAAGGAACACACAGAAAATGTTGTGGGGTAGGCTAACCAAAGACTGCGCTATATTGGCAGGACACTTAGAAAATGTAACAGACCTACTAAGGAGACTGCCTACACTACGCTTGTCCGTCCTTTTTTAGAATACTGCTGCGCAGTGTGGAATCTGTACCAGATAGGACTGACGGAGTACATCGAAAAAGTTCAAAGAGAGGCAGCACGTTTTGTATTATCGCGAAATATGGAAGAGAGTGTCACAGAAATGATACAGGATTTGGGCCGGACATCCTCAAAAGAAAGGCGTTTTTCGTCGCGACGGAATCATCTCACGAAATTCCAATCACCAACTTTCTCCTCTGAAAGCGAAAATTTTTGTTGACACCGATCTACATAGGGAGGAATGATCACCACGATAAAATAAGGGAAATCAGAGCTCGTACGGAAAGATATAGGTGTTCATTCTTTCCGCGGGCTATGCGAGATTGGAATAATAGAAAATTGTGAAAGTGGCTCGATGAACCCTCTGCCAGGCACTTAAATGTAATTTGCAGAGTATCCATGTAGATGTATATGTAGATTAACAAAAGGAATACCACCAGATACTAGAATTATAATCACTTTAATGACCACTTTAAAACAAATTTCTAGCTGCGACAACTTGACTTGTAAACTATTGGGCCGATTATCCCATGATTGACATGAAAAGTGCTCTAAAAACTAAATCTGTTATCAATATATTTGCTGTGGCCTTCTCCACCAGGCATCACGGTGACTACAGTATCAGCAACCAAACTGACAGCCTGCAGCAGCGGGTTGCCCACTTTGCAGGCACACCGAAGCACTACACAACCGACAGGCAATATTGATGAACAGCCACAACAACAAGAACAACAACAACAAGAACACAGAAAAACACCAGCGGCCACCAGGGGCCACTACCGGCCCACATAAACGTAAGGAAGTGGTCTCTGCAGATCCCGGAACTATTTTCACACGTCAAACTACATGATGGAAAATAGTTCTGAGGTACTCAGTCGCCGAAGAGCTATAAAGGCCGGCGCTCGGCCGCACATCGGCAGTTCATCGACCACCAGCAGACGTGGCTAGTTGAAGCCCCTGCAGCCCAGCTTGGATCTTCTCGCTGATCTCTGGATTAGGCTTGGTATATCGGAGAAGTCTCTGGCGGAGACTAGTAGGAAATGATTTCAGTCGTTTTCTATATTACTCTTGTATGTAGTTGTGACGCGAAGACGGATCACTGTTTTGTGTTGGTGTTATACTTGGAGAATTTGTTGTGGTTAATTGAACAGTCCAGTAAATTGTTTTCGGACTTTGATAGTTAGTTTCTTCTGCCTACGCAGACATATCAGTATTGATTAAATTTTATTAGGGCACTCTCCATTTGTCAGAGGGCCCGACTTGTTGCTACTTCGCCTGCACGTGATTTGTGGCTGAAAGATCAGTGCTGCAAGGTGGCGTGCAAATGACTTGTCCACGTGCAGAGTGACTGAGCTCTCCCGACCGATCCTATCTGCTGTTACTGCTACTCTGCTGACAACGCAATACTCACCGTCTGGTTTCGTACCGGCGGGTGCGGCTCTCGTGACATCTAGATTTCAATTCCGCATTACGTAGGGGCGTCCGGATACTTTTGACCAGACAGTATACGCCCCCGCGCCACCTCCTTCGGTGCCGGAGCGCGGGAGCAGCGCCTCGGCGCAGCCGCCCGCGAGTGTCCCGTCAGAGCGGTGACGGACGCGGCGGCCGGCTGGCGCTGCGAGGTGAAGAACCTCGGCGCCGCTTCCCACGACGCGGGTCACGGCGGCGAGCGGGCCGAGCCGAGGCGCCGCGACAGCCGGGCATTAGGCCCGCTCCGTAATTAATGAGGCCGCGGCCGCTCTCAGCGTGTCAGCCGCCCAACGGGTTACCGGTTACCGCCGCGCCGGCCGCCGCCGCCGCAGTCTACTCCGGCCCCCCCTACCTGCTGGGCCGCCGTCACTACTGTTAGCGATTATCGCTTAAACAACCGCTTTTCGGTTATATCGGTTTTTCTCAACGCACTCTGACCGGACTTCTAAAACCATTCGAAACAACCTATTTCCAAACCCTATTTTCTGTTTTTTTCCTATTATTTCACGTAATAAAAGTGGAAATCGAACAAAGATTGTAAAATTTTGAGTCTCTCAGTTTTAAGATACATAGAATAAAAATAATACACTACTGGCAATTAAAATTGCTACACCAAGAAGAAACGCAGATGACAAACGGGCATTCATTGGACAAATATATTATACTAGAACTAACATGTGATTACATTTTCACGCAATTTGGGTGCATAGATCCTAAGAAATCTGTACCCATAACAACCACCTCTGGCCGTAATAACGGCCTTGATACGCCTGGGCATTGAGTCAAACAGAGCTTGGATGGCGTGTACAGGTACAGCTGCCCATTCAGCTTCAACACGATACCATGTTTTCAATTGGTGAGAGATCTGGAGAAAGTGCTGGCCAGGGCAGCAGTCGAACATTTTCTGTATCTAGGAAGGCCCGTACAGGACATGCAGCATGCGGTGGTGCATTATCCTGCTGAAATGTAGGGTTTCGCAGGGAATGAATGATGGGTAGAGCTATGGATCGTAACACATCTGAATTTTAACGTCCACTGTTCAAAGTACCGTCAATGCGAACAAGAGGTGACCGAGATGTGTAACCAATGGCACCGCATACCATCAAGCCGGGTGATACGCCAGTATGGCGATGACGAATGCAGGCTTCCAATGTGCGTTCACCGCGATGTCGCCAAACACGGATGCGACCATCATGATTCTGTAAACAGAAGCTGGATGCATCCGAAAAAATGACGTTTCGCCATTCGTGCACCTAGGTTCGTCGTTGAGTACACCATCGCAGGTGCTCCCGTCTGTGATGCAAATGGTTGTTGTCTTGCAAACGTCGCCATCTGTTGACTCAGGGATCGAGAAGTAGCTGCACGATCCGTTACAGCCATGCCGATGAGATGCCTCTCATCTCGACTGCTAGTGATACGAGGCCGTTGGAATCCAGCACGGCGTTCCGTATTACCCTTCTGAACCCACCGATTCCATATTCTGCCAACAGTCATTGCATCTCGACCAACGCTAGCAGCAATCTCACGATACGATAAACCGCAATCACGATAGGCTACAATCCGACCTTTAACAAAGTCGGAAACTTGATGGTACGCATTTCTCCTCCTTACACTAGGCATCACAACAATGTTTCACCAGGCAACGCCGGTCAACTGATGTTTGTGTATGAGAAATCGGTTGGAAAATTTCCTCATGTCAGCACGTTGTAGGTGTCGACACCGGCGCCAACCTTGTGCGAATGCTCTGAAAAGCTAATCATTTGCATATCATACCATCTTCTTCCTGTCGGTTAAATTTCGCGTCTGTAGCACGTCGTCTTCGTGGTGTAGCAAATTTAATGGCCAATAGTGTATATCACGAGGGTCGTTTGAAAAGTTCGCGGAACGGAATAGAAAAAAATAACTTAAATCAATGAAACTGTTTTTATTTTTCAATGTGGTCTCCTTGTAGATTAATGCACTTGGTACAACGATGTTCCAGTGTCTTGAGCCCAACTCGAAAATGGGGTCTGCAAAATTGTTAATATTTCCGGCTTTCAGTCCTTTGTTTAAAGTGAATCTTCGTCCACCAAGAGAAATTTTCAGTATTGGGAAGGGTTGTAAGTTTGACGGAGCCATATCTGTTGAAAAAGGCGGGTGTGGCAACAATTCATACCTTAATACGTGTAATTTTGCCATGGCTACGCACATGTGTGCGGAACCCATCTTGCAAATAATTTTCTCATTACTAATTCATCAGTTAAATTGTGATTCACCCTTCCAGATGACATCTGGCAAGCGTGAGAAATTTCACACACTTTCAATCGGCGATCCTCCATGACTATTTTGCGCACTTTTGCAATGATTTCTAGAGCAGTGACACATCTTGGCCGACCACTGTGCGCATCATCATCTAAGCTCTCCCGACCAAATTTAATTTCATTTGTCCATTTGGCAACAGTTGAATATGACGGAGCAGTGTCCCCCCAGTGTATTCTGGAAATCGGCATGGATGTCCTTTGCTTTCATACCTTTCTTCGCAAATCACTACGCTGGAACAACAACAGTGCCACGTCAGCCTCAAAACTCTCTTCTAAGATCACTGACGTGGCAAGTGTTTGCAGGCAACAGTCCAATGAATATCACGTGAACAACTCGCTGCGCTAGCGCTGACCTCTCGTGGTGATTCCGAGAACTGTTCAAATCACCTTCGTAAATGAGGAAATAAGAAAACTTAGTCCGTCCGTCATTCTCTGCTTTTCTCGAAAAGTACTAAATCAAAAAATGACTATACTGTTAATACAATGACCAGTATTCTCCTACGAATTCTAACTTTTTGAAACTCTGATCAAAACTTATTTTGTAATCGGCGATCATAGATCATACAATTATTTGGACGTTACGTATTATGTCACAACTTTGTTAAGGCTTTTCCTCTTTTTAATCTTTTAATGCAAACAGAGTACTTCATCCGCTCCCCAATGATGTTATCAACGATCAGGCATGGGGATGGGATGACGGAATCCTGGCAGGAGACTCCCGAGGTCCTTTTCCGGTCCCTGCTGCCTGATCACGATGTGTCTAGTGACACCTAAGACCAGTCTCAATTACGAAACGAAGATCCTGACAGAACAGCTAACGATAGGGCAGTCTACCCCTTTTCTGAAGAGGTGGCTGCCCACATTAAAGCACTGAAGACAGGGAAAGCCCCCGGCCCAGACGGAATTGTGGCGGAGGTAATGCAGTTCCTGGCGCCCCAACTGGTAGCTCCACTTACCCATCTATAAAATGAATGTCTCAGACAGGAAAAATTCCCAAAAATTTGGAAAGTAGCCAACGTAGTGATTATTAAAAAAGGACCTAGCTGAAGCTAAGTCCTACAGGCCGATATGCCTATTAGACATCTTTGGGAAGTTATTCGAAAAATTGCTAGCTGACAGACTGATTGCACACGGAGTGCTGTGCGGGATGAGCGGCAGGCAGTTCGGCTTCAGGCCGGGGCGATCGGCAACCGACGCAATCGCTCTGGCGGCCGAAGTCTGTGGCTCTACCCCGTACAAGTACGTTGTCGGCATCATGGTTGACATCTGTGGCGCCTTTGACAACCTGTGGTGGCCTTCGCTCTTCTGCTGCTTGCGGGAGAAAGAGTGTCCAGGGCCGCTATATGGTTGACTGAGGAGCTATTATGAAGGGCGGGAAGTCTGGCTATCATCCCCTAGCGGTAAAGTCGGAAAAACCTTAACTAATGGATGTCCCCATGGTTCCGTCCTAGGTCCCCTGTTCTAGGATATCCACATGGAACCACTCCTAGACAGTTTGCAACAGAGTGAAGAGGTGCTAGAGGTGATAGCCTACGCAGATGACCTCCTTCTGCTGGTCGGCGGCCGGAGCCGCGAAGACATAGAACCATAAATAGAAAGAGCTATGGCAAAATTGCAACTATGGTGTACTAATACTAAAATTTCAATTTCACCAACTAAATCAACATACCTATTGCTGAAAGGACAGCTAGTAAGAAACCCTACAGTGACAATTGGGGGCTCACCAGCTCTCAGACGACAAGAGACTCGCTATTTGGGTGTCATCATCGATGAAAGGTGGAACTTCGGAAGGCACATTGAGTCTGTAACCCAAAGAGCACTACAAGTACTCAATAACCTCATCTCCATAGGACACAAAAGATTTCACCTTCCACCACACCTAATAAAGTTGTATCATAACAGTACACTAACTTCAATAGTGGGTTACGGATCTGGAGTCTGGGCACACAGGCTCACTAGGGTGGTGCCTGCCATGACAGTGAGAAGAGTACAAAGGAACATGCTGTTAAGATCTGTGGGGGATTACAGAACATCCACAGGAAGTGCCCTATTAGTGATAATGGGGCTCTGTCCTCTAGATGTTAAAATATGGTTCAAATGGCTCTGAGCACTATGGGACTTAACATCTGAGGTCATCAGTCCCCTAGAACTTAGAACTACTTAAACCTAACTAACCTAAGGACATCACACACATCCATGCCCGAGGCAGGATTCGAACCTGCGACCGTCGGTTCCAGAATGAAGCGCCTAGAACCGCTCGGCCACACCGGCCGGCTTAAAATATGGGAACAAGCAGCATGGTACTGGGTTAAGAAAGGGAACGACATGAAAATAGAGAACATACTGGGAACTTTGGTTAGGGATAAGGGAGAAATACGAAGAAGGGGTGAGGACTTATGGCAGGAATCTTGGGAAATGGATGAATCTGGCAGAAGAACCTTCGGATTCTTGCCAAATGTTAAAGAAAGGTTAGGCATGAGGTATTTCGAACCAACCCGGAGTCTAATACATTTTCTCACTGGTCATGGGCCCTACCCGACATATCTATGTCGGTTTGGTAAAAGGGCTACACCTGAGTCTGACTGTGGCGCTTTGGAGGGAGCTCCCGACCATGTGGTTTACGACTGCCTCCTTTTCGATGATGTAGCAGCTACATTAAGACAACAACTTCCAAACAACAACACATAAGACTTATTAAGACACGAAGAGACTTTCGAAACGCTGAACAACTTGGCAAATGAGGTATCGCGAAAAGTTCTGACTCCATACCTGAGGGACTTTCGCGACTAGAACCAACCACTGAACGTGTCCTAGTACCCTAATCCTGTACCGCCTGTGCGTGGACAGGTCGACTTTTAGTTGGAATCCGCCACGTGCAGGGCTAGGGAGACTGGGGTACACCTATTCTACACTAAGACAGCACAGGATTTGACGTAGGTTAGTTAGTAGTTAGTAGTTAGTAGCATTATTGTGGCCAAGATAGACACAAAGCCCATGCCTACTACAGTAGTACAAGTTTATATGCCAACTAGCTCTGCAGATGATGAAGAAATTGATGAAACGTATGACGAGGTAAAAGAAATTATTCAGGTAGTGAAGGGAGACGAAAATTTAATAGTCATGGGTGAGTGGAATTCGTCAGTAGGGAAAGGGAGAGAAGGAAACATAGTAGGTGAATATGGATTGGGGGGAAGAAATGAAATAGGAAGCCACCTTGTAGAATTTTGCACAGAGCATAACTTAATCATAGCTAACACTTGGTTCAAGAATCATAAAAGAAGGTTGTATACCTGGAAGAATCCTGGAGATACTAAAAGGTATCAGATAGATTATATAATGTTAAGACAGAGACTTAGGAACCAGGTTTTAAATTTTAAGACATTTCCAGGGGCAGATGTGGATTCTGACCACAATCTATTGGTTATGAACTGCAGATTGAAACTGAAGAAACTGCAAAAAGGTGGGAATTTAAGGAGATGGGACCTGGATAAACTGAAAGAACCAGAGGTTGTAGAGAGTTTCAGGGAGAGCATAAGGGAACAATTGACAGGAATGGGGGAAAGAAATACAGTAGAAGAAGAATGGGTAGCTCTGAGGGATGAAGTAGTGAAGGCAGCAGACGATGAAGCAGGTAAAAAGACGAGGGCTAATAGAAATCCTTGGGTAACAGAAGAAATATTGAATTTAATTGATGAAAGGAGAAAATATAAAAATGCAGTAAATGAAACAGGCAAAAAGGAATACAAACGTCTCAAAAATGAGATCGACAGGAAGTGCAAAATGGTTAAGCAGGGATGGCTAGAGGAAGAATGTAAGGATGTAGAGGCTTGTCTCACTAGGGGTAAGATAGATACTGCCTACAGGAAAATTAAAGAGACCTTTGGAGAGAAGAGATCACTTGTATGAATATCAAGAGCTCAGATGGCAACCCAGTTCTAAGAAAAGAAGGGAAGGCAGAAAGGTGCAAGGAGTATATAGAGGGTTTATACAAGGGCGATGTACTTGAGGACAATATTATGGAAATGGAAGAGGATGTAGATGAAGACAAATGGGAGATAAGATACTGCGTGAAGAGTTTGACAGAGCACTGAAAGACCTGAGTAGAAACAAGGCCCTGGGACTAGACAATATTCCATTAGAACTACTGATGGCCTTAGGAGAGCCAGTCTGACAAAACTCTACCATCTGGTGAGCAAGATGTATGAGACAGGCGAAATACACTCAGACTCCAAGAAGAATATAATAATTCCAATCCCAAAGAAAGCAGGTGTTGACAGATGTGAAAATTACCGAACTATCAGTTTAATAAGTCACAGCTGCAAAATACTAAAGCGAATTCTTTACAGACGAATGGAAAAACTGGTAGAAACGGACCTCGGGGAAGATCAGTTTGGATTCCGTAGAAATGTTGGAACACGTGAGGCAATACTGACGCTATGACTTGTCTTAGAGAGTAGATTAAGGAAAGGCAAACCTACGTTTCTAGCATTTGTAGACTTAGAGAAAGCTTTTGACAATGTTAACTGGAATACTCTCTTTCAAATTCTGAAGGTGGCAGGGGTAAAATACAGGGAGCGAAAGGCTATTTACAATTTGTACAGAAACGAGATGGCAGTTATAAGAGTCGAGGGGCATGAAAGGGAAGCAGTGGTTGCGAAAGGGGTGAGACAGGGTTGTAGCCTCTCCCCGATGTTATTCAATCTGTATATTGAGCAAGCAGTAAAGGAAACAAAAGAAAAGTTCGAGTAGGTATTAAAATTCATGGAGAAGAAGTAAAAACTTTGAGGTTCGCCGATGACATTGTAATTCTGTCAGAGACAGCAAAGGACTTGGAAGAGTAGTTTAACAGAATGGACAGTGTCTTGAAAGGAGGATATAAGATGAACATCAACAAAAGCAAAACGAGGATAATGGAATGTAGTCAAATTAAAACGGGTGATGCTGAGGGAATTAGATCAGGAAATGAGACACTTAAAGTAGTAAAGGAGTTTTGCTATTTAGGGAGTAAAATAACTGATGATGGTCGAAGTAGAGAGGATATAAAATGTAGACTGGCAATGGCAAGGAAATCGTTTCTGAAGAAGAGAAATTTGGTAACATCGAGTATAGATTGAAGTGTCAGGAATTCGTTTCTGAAAGCATTTGTATGGAGTGTAGCCATGTATGGAAGTGAAACATGGACGATAACTAGTTTGGACAAGAAGAGAATAGAAGCTTTCGAAATGTGGTGCTACAGAAGAATGCTGAAGATAAGGTGGGTAGATCACGTAACTAATGAGGAGGTGTTGAATAGGATTGGGGAGAAGTTTATGGCACATCTTGACTAGAAGAAGGGATCGGGTGGTGGACATGTTTTGAGGCATCAAGGGATCACAAATTTAGCATTGGAGGGCAGCGTGGAGGGTAAAAATCGTAGAGGGAGACCAAGAGATGAATACACTAAGCAGATTCAGAAGGATGTAGGTTGCACTAGGTAGTGGGAGATGAAGAAGCTTGCACAGGATAGAGTAGCATGGAGAGCTGCATCAAACCAGTCTCAGGACTGAAGACCACAACAACAACAACAGTTAGTAGTTAGTAGCATTAGAATTAGATACTAAGTTTGGAACCTGCAGCGACAAGCAATTTTGGCCTGCCCAGTGTCAGGGGCACGCTCACTGGGATTAGCTCGATGAGCAAGGCCTTTAAGTAGGTTTATACACTCCTGGAAATGGAAAAAAGAACACATTGACACCGGTGTGTCAGACCCACCATACTTGCTCCGGACACTGCGAGAGGGCTGTACAAGCAATGATCACACGCACGGCACAGCGGACACACCAGGAACCGCGGTGTTGGCCGTCGAATGGCGCTAGTTGCGCAGCATTTGTGCACCGCCGCCGTCAGTGTCAGCCAGTTTGCCGTGGCATACGGAGCTCCATCGCAGTCTTTAACACTGGTAGCATGCCGCGACAGCGTGGACGTGAACCGTATGTGCAGTTGACGGACTTTGAGCGTGGGCGTATAGTGGGCATGCGGGAGGCCGGGTGGACGTACCGCCGAATTGCTCAACACGTGGGGCGTGAGGTCTCCACAGTACATCGATGTTGTCGCCAGTGGTCGGCGGAAGGTGCACGTGCCCGTCGACCTGGGACCGGACCGCAGCGACGCACGGATGCACGCCAAGACCGTAGGATCCTACGCAGTGCCGTAGGGGACCGCACCGCCACTTCCCAGCAAATTAGGGACACTGTCGCTCCTGGGGTATCGGCGAGGACCATTCGCAACCGTCTCCATGAAGCTGGGCTACGGTCCCGCACACCGTTAGGCCGTCTTCCGCTCACGCCCCAACATCGTGCAGCCCGCCTCCAGTGGTGTCGCGACAGGCGTGAATGGAGGGACGAATGGAGACGTGTCGTCTTCAGCGATGAGAGTCGCTTCTGCCTTGGTGCCAATGATGGTCGTATGCGTGTTTGGCGCCGTGCAGGTGAGCGCCACAATCAGGACTGCATACGACCGAGGCACACAGGGCCAACACCCGGCATCATGGTGTGGGGAGCGATCTCCTACACTGGCCGTACACCACTGGTGATCGTCGAGGGGACACTGAATAGTGCACGGTACATCCAAACCGTCATCGAACCCATCGTTCTACCATTCCTAGACCGGCAAGGGAACTTGCTGTTCCAACAGGACAATGCACGTCCACATGTATCCCGTGCCACCCAACGTGCTCTAGAAGGTGTAAGTCAACTACCCTGGCCAGCAAGATCTCCGGATCTGTCCCCCATTGAGCATGTTTGGGACTGGATGAAGCGTCGTCTCACGCGGTCTGCACGTCCAGCACGAACGCTGGTCCAACTGAGGCGCCAGGTGGAAATGGCATGGCAAGCCGTTCCACAGGACTACATCCAGCATCTCTACGATCGTCTCCATGGGAGAATAGCAGCCTGCATTGCTGCGAAAGGTGGATATACACTGTACTAGTGCCGACATTGTGCATGCTCTGTTGCCTGTGTCTATGTGCCTGTGGTTCTGTCAGTGTGATCATGTGATGTATCTGACCCCAGGAATGTGTCAATAAAGTTTCCCCTTCCTGGGACAATGAGTTCACGGTGTTCTTATTTCAATTTCCAGGAGTGTATATAGGTTGACACACCTGTATCGCTGCAGGCAGTTATGAATTAGCAAGTAGGTAGGAAAGCTAACAACTAGGTAGTAGTGTATAGATTAACAATCATATCTGCCTATTAACATGTACTCTGTCACACTCTCTGTACCTCACAAATGAACTGTAGCATTTTAATAACTGTAATAGCTGCTGATAACATACAATACTGTATTAACATTAGGACCCACTAATCAATAAGGTGGTGGGTTAATTTGTATAACTATTATTGTTGTTATTGAAATAAAGATTTAAAAAAAAAACTACTTCGTAAAATACTTCCAGACTACGGATGGTGCAGTTCTGTAATACAACTGATGACCGACGACGACAGTGAGAAACTACCGTACAGACAAGATAGGCCAAGTGATGGATATTGCGTGTTCACATGTACTACCTAACAGGCCACACCACATGGAAGTAGGTACATTACTCTCTCAGCAAGGTTGTACCCATTTTTGTGCTGAGTGTTCGTTTCTGTCGGCATTGTTATTACAATAGCACTGATAGCTTTTCCCGTTTTCTATTTATTTTTGTCATCAGTCTACTGACTGGTTTGATGCGGCCCGCCAGAAATTCCTTTCCTGTGCTAACCTCTTCATCTCAGAGTATCACTTGCAACCTACGTCCTCAATTATTTGCTTGACGTATTCCAATCTCTGCCTTCGTCTACAGTTTTTGCCCGCTACAGCTCCCTCTAGTACCATGGAAGTCATTCCCTCATGTCTTAGCAGATGTCCTATTATCCTTTCCCTTCTCCTTATCAGTGTTTTCCACATATTCATTTCCTCTCCGATTCTGCGTAGAACCTCCTCGTTTTCTATAACGACGCAATATTTCAAAGCAACGCAGAATTGGCGAATAAAAATTATTTGTGCTTTAAAATGTCTTCATTTAACAACGAAAAAATTTAGCATTCTTCTATGACTAATTGATACTTCGATTCTCTTACCTGAATGTTAGCAAAATCTAAAAATACTTCTTATAACCGAGAACAAACATATACAGTAAAATACCGGTTATTCGAATCTAAAATACAAATATCTGTCTTAATCAGTCTATTTTTTCCATTCCTACATGGCACTAATGTTACCACTTGTCCAATAGCAGCTCCTAAGCAAGTGGTGCGGATTATCGAGAGTTCCAACTCATCGAGAACTCTGTACAAAATCTCCTAGCAATTAAAACTGCGTGAAATTGGAGTTGAGCTTTCGAAGATAACATCAACTTCTTCTTCAGATGACTGTCTACTGAGAGAGAAGAAGAAGTTGATATCCTCCATGTCCACACTTGCATGGTTACATACACAACACAGTGCATCATAATTTTTCAGTTTATTAACTCTGTAATTTTAAAGTAACAGCAGTTAAAGAAAAACAACAAGCTTTCAAGACAGATAAATAATCCCACCAATAAAAAGCATAACGAATACAAAGAGAGCAAAAATAGTGCGAAATACGTAACTCGGAAAGAGCACGCAGAATCATCTGGACGCTTTACTAGCAACATAGAGCATGATTTACATGGCATACAAATTACCGCTTATAAAGTTATGAAGTCACTCAACAGACAAGAAAATGTTAATAATATAGAAGAGATCGAATGGATACAATTATAAAAAGTTGTGGTATAATGATACTTTAATTCAAACGTTACCTGAACTGAACGACACAAAAGGCCGGAACAAAATTGGTACGAGAGAATTGTCCTTCGTGGATCGTTGTGCGGATAGGACTGGTGAGCTTCCGCTGTGGCTTATCGATGGTGAGTGAGAAGCGCATCGGTAGAAACTACACTACACACATCAAAAAATGTTTTGCATCAGTCCAGTTCCCAGAATTCCTGAAGAAAGACATTGACTGTGGATGTTGTATCACAGACACATTCCCTTTGACTGTTCAGAGATGTCACTAAACCCGCCCAAAGATGTTAACAAACATGCATGAGCAGCACCTATAGACAGGGGGGTCCGACAGCCGATCAGTTCTAGTCATTCCACCAGGAAAGAGGTACACGGCCCGTGTTGTCTGTAGTTCAACAATTCCTTGACAGTCAATACCGCGGTTAGATCGCGTCCGCATTGTTACTTTGTGCCAGGAAGGGCTTTCAAGAAGGGAAGTGTCCGGACGTCTCGGGGTGAGCCAAAGCGATGTTATTCGGACTTGGAGGTGATACAGAGTTACAGGAACTATCGATGACATTCCTCGCTGAGGCATCCCTAGTGCTACTACTGCAGTGGATGACCGTTACCTGTGGACTATGGCTCGGAGGAACCCTGACATCAACGCTACCATGTTGAATAATGCTTTTCGTGCAGTGTTACGACTCAAACTGTGCACAATATGTTGCATGATGCGCAACTTTACTCCCGACGCCCATGGCGACGTCCATCTTTGCAACCACGACACCATGCAGTGCGGTACAGATGGGCCCTACAACATGCTGAATAGACCGCTCAAGATTGGCATCACGTTCTCTTCACCGATGAGTGTCACATATGCCTTCAACCAGACAATCGTCGGAGACGTGTTTGGAGGCAACCTGGTCAGGCTGAACGCCTTAGACACACAATCCAGCGAGTGCAGCAAGATGGAGGTTCCCTGCTGTTTTGCAGTGGCATTATGTGGAGCTGACGCAAGCCGCTGGTGGCCATGGAAGGCTGTACAATACGTGAATGCCATCCTCCAACAGATAGTGCAACCATATCGGTAGCATATTGGAGAGGCATTCGTCTTCATGGACAACAATTCGCGCCCCCATCGTGCACATCTTGTGAAATTCCTTCACAGTAACGACATAGCTCGACTAGAGGGGCCAGCATGTTCTCCGGACATGAACCCTATCAAACTTGCCTGGGATAGACTGAAAAGGGCTGTTTATGGACGACGTGACCCACCAACCACTCTGAGGGATCCAGCCGATTTCACCGTTGAGGAGTGGGACAATGCGGACCAACAGTGCCTTGATGAACTTATGGATAGTATGCCACGACGAATACAGGCATGCATCAATGCAAGAGGACGTGCTGCTGGGCATTAGAGTTACTGGTATGTACAGCAATCTGGACAACCACCTCTGAAAGTCTTGCTGCATGGTGGTACAACATGCAATGTGCGGTTTTCAAGAGCAATAAAAAAGGCGGAACCGATGTTCATATGGATCTCTATTCCAATTTTCTATACAAGTTCCGGAACTCTCGGAACCGAGGTGATGCAATTTTTTTTTATGTGTGTATAATTACCATTCCCTCTTTACCAATTCTGTGACTGGAATGAGATTTTCACTCTGCTGCGGAGTGTGCGCTGATATGAAACTTCCTGGCAGATTAAAACTGTGTGCCCGACCGAGACTCGAACTCGGGACCTTTGCCTTTCGCGGGCAAGTGCTCTACCAACTGAGCTACCGAAGCACGACTCACGCCCGGTACTCACAGCTTTACTTCTGCCAGTATCTCGTCTCCTACCTTCCAAACTTCACAGAAGCTCTCCTGCGAACCTTGCAGAACTAGCACTCCTGAAAGAAAGGGTATTGCGGAGACATGGCTTAGCCACAGCCTGGGGGATGTTTCCAGAATGAGATTTTCACTCTGCAGCGGAGTGTGCGCTGATATGAAACTTCCTGGAAGATTAAAACTGTGTGCCCGACCGAGACTCGAACTCGGGACCTTTGCCTTTCGCGGGCAAGTGCTCTACCAACTGAGCTACCGAAGCACGACTCACGCCCGGTACTCAAGCTTCTGTAAAGTTTGGAAGGTAGGAGGCGAGGTACTGGCAGAAGTAAAGCGGGTATTACTTTCAGTCGCACACGGTAGATAGATCTTCGACAACGTTCAGTTATAATCGCGACTGCATTCTTCCAGTTAGCATTATTCTTCGGAATCGACGACTTTCCTATTGAACAACGAATACTAGGTAACAAGGGTCACTAAAATCGTTAAAATACGAAGGGTACAAGCACATTACGACCTCTGCGATATGATGCATCACAGTGATGTCCGTGAGTCTCCGTGGGATCACCCTCTAACACGGACCTACTGAAGACGCAGTAGACAGAAAGCGATTGAAGGTCAGTGGTTTTAAGGGAGAGGGTCAAATGTATCACGGCAAGCGCCTTGGAAAACCTGTGCTGTACGCTGGCGGCTTTATGCCAGCAGCTACAATCCGTGCCTGTGTTACAAAATGTTTGTAGAGGTTGTTTTAGCGTTGTAGCTGGCACCAACTAAATATCCTTGTCCAGCAGAAGCGCCAGAATTTTAGTTACTAGAAATTTTTTCTTGTTTGGGTCCATAGTTTCACCCTGAAATTTGTTTACGCTACAAACCCAACAACAGTTTCGGCAGATGTATTCCACAGTCGGAACAGTCAAAACGGTCCTCCCTTATAACTTCAGACTCGTTTGTTTCCGGTACGGGGACCTTTCTCCATCATTCCTGAAAATTTGTAACATCGCGGAATCACCCAGTATGTATTTACATTTACAGGCGCCGGCGCCTATAACATTGACGTTCTGTAGTGTTGTTGGACAAAGTTTCCGCACATGAGTTCCTGTGTAAATGGCGGCCATCGTGTAACGTGTTGCTCTGACATCTCCAATGTAGAGATCAAACAAGACGGCCACCAAGACTCGGTCGTGGGGTACTCCGGTTTGAATACCATTTCGTGTTGATTTTTTGTCCTGAACGCCAGTGTTGTTTGTGAGATATGAGTATATGAGAACAGTAGTCGTTGAGTATGCGGATGAGGCCGTTGTGCCAGAGACGATGGAAGGCCTTTTGGGTGTCCAGGAACACAGCTTCCGTTGCTATGCTGGTGTGTTGTTGCCGTCTGTGGTTTGTTCCGCTACGCGGAGGAACTATGTTGCAGAATGGTTATTTCTGAGGCCGAATTACTCTGACATCAGGGTGTCGTTGTTAACACAGTTCCTAGTGAGTCGTTTGATAATCGTCTTTTGAACAGTTTTACTGAGTAAGCTCTGCAGCCTGATAGGTCGGTAATTTTGTGACTTCCTTCTAAAAGACGGGGAAGTGTTGGTGTCATAGGGTGTGGTGTGATGTGTGTTACCCTAGTAGTGTACACCTCTTAAATCGTCACACGAACTGTTCACCAGGATCACTGTGACCCTCAATTATTTGTCGGAGAAACTGCATAACTATATTATATTTTATAGTGATAATGAACTTTTATAAACTAAACGCATCTTATTTCACCTCTGTCACGTACTTAATCAATAAATATTAGTATTAACGCATCAAAAAATCGAGACTAATTAAAAACTGTCATGTAAGGCTGTCAGTCGTGGAACTTGAAAGTCATCCAGATATGAAGATTTTGTTTGCAGTTTAATTAGTCGACGTTGCTATTCATTTGATGAAATGCACGTATGACACAAATATTGTGAAGTGCTCTCAAGTAGTCCTAAATCCATACGTTCATTACTTCCACACTCTTGGAATAAGGACTACAATGTTACCGGTAGCTAGCAGGCCTTTTGTAATAGGGACGGCTGTGTTACAACAATGACCATTCTTATCGTGGATGACAGTATTTTCTTCATCGCTGTGTGATGATTCGGTAGACTGATGAGTTTCGCCGCTGTTCATAACTGGTGCAGGAGCATCAGCTTCAGAATCACATTTTTCAGGAATGTCGCTTAAGTCACTTTCACGATAGAATTCTTGTAACAATGCTTGCCGTATAGCATCTAGTGTCAGTAAAATATTATTCCAACTGCCATTTTTTCTTCACACTCAGCGTCGTAACAGTTGCACAATGCTAGCTCCAGGGTCAGTGACCTTTCAAAACACGTTTTTGTCAATTTAGTGAAACAATAATTTCTCACTACTTCGAACATCCTTTCCTCTACTAAACTTCACTCAATGCTGAATTTACATTGGCGGCGGAGGGCTGTGTACGTGCAGTGGCGCACGCACAGTAACAACAAAAACTCCAGGGTCAGAATGACGTTGGTCTACACTTCTAGGATTAAGTATTGTACGGCTTTACCCGTGAACTGCCTAAAGATAAGATTTTGAGTACCATAGGGTCGAGTAGCTTTCGTAGGTGAAGTGTGCTTTAGTGTGGTTTCATGCCTAGTAATAGGTCAGATATCGTCGCGCTCTGGCTGGGCTGTAAGTCGTATAACCTCTGAGTGTGTGTACAGGGTACGAAGGAACTGGATTCGATGTCAAAAACGCTCCTAGTGTTGTGGCCATTGGTTCCGCTTTCTCCTCGGTGAAGTAGATAGGTACATCAGACCGTTGTACATTGGGTGTGCAGCGTCACTCCCTGGTGAAATTTCGACATAGATTCCACAGACCTGGTCGTATGGTATCGTGCTCAGAGAGTATCCGGTCACACTCTGATTTGTAACTTCTCCTTTTTAATTCCCTGGAGTTTGATAACATGCACTTTATACAAAGGGTGACTGATACACTTCCAGTACTTTCTGAGACGATTTCGCGTGTTGGCGTCCAGGATTTTCTGAGGCAGGGCCGTTTCGTCGTGCAATGGTGTCAGCCATTGCTTCCTGAACTGCAGTAGTAACTGCTTCGAAAGGTTCATCAGTTGGAGCTGAAACATTTTGTGAGTTCCTGAGATAAGATTATCAAACATTTCTTTGGACAATGTCCATTTTATGAGCCTGTAGTTCCGTACCCGGCGCACTTCCGTGTTCTGCAGTCTACAGTATGATTGGCATGTGGTCGGATGATGGTTTTCAACCGCGAAGTTCGGTAGCCTTACGACGACCTTGACGAGGTCTGTGTCCATTACGTCTTGCCTCGTACATATTTTTTCCCCTCCGTTATTATGAGCTCTGGGATTCATTTCCTTTTCTGCACTTATAGGGTTAAAACGTTTAGCAAATTAATCAGTTGATAGCGTTATTTAAGTTTCTCATCCGTGAGTCTGCATTAAGATCTCCAGTGCTGTTGATTCGTGGTGCCCCGGGTTCCCGGGTTCGATTCCCGGCGGGGTCAGGGATTTTCTCTGCCTCGTGATGGCTGGGTGTTGTGTGATGTCCTTAGGTTAGTTAGGTTTAAGTAGTTCTAAGTTCTAGGGGACTGATGACCACAGATGTTAAGTCCCATAGTGATCAGAGCCATTTGAACCATTTTGATTCGTGGTGCAACGCTATGTAGCGTGCTGATACTGCGTGCTTTAATGTCATCTGGCGAGTTGTACAGCGGTGCAGAGTCTGTTGAACTTGACCCTAATGGCCGTGGCCTATAACATATCGAACTCAGGGAGCTCGATGTTTGTGTGTTCAGTAACTTTGTGTACGATTATTTCTGTAACGCATCCTATCCTGTTGCCCTGGCAAGAGGCACAATAGCCACAATAGCGTGAGATACGAGTTGTTGGTGAAGTGTGTCTCATTCACTAGAGCGATCCGGTTACCCTTGTGCTCAATGAAAGCACCTCGTAATTCAATTATTTTGTGGTAGATTCCGTTAGCGTTCTAGAACAGGGACAGTCTACTGGGAACGAAGTCTGCTTATTTCACATTGACATTCGAAGCTGTTATTGGTCGGGTGACGTCGATCCGAATTCTAACTTCTATTGCCGGTGATGTCATGCGGAGGGCGGGATTTGCATATGTAAGTGCAGACCCAATAGTCTTCAGTACAGTTGCCCTCACCCGCAACTACAGCTCGGCAGTTTGGTACAGTACATAAATGACGTAGTAAAGGGTGAAATTACCGACACATTTAGTAGCATTAGTAGGGAGAACTAAACTCGGCCTGCGAAGGCCGTGAAGGCCCAGAAGTACCGACCGGCCGCCGTGTCACCCTCAGATCACAGGCGTCACTGGATGCGGATATGGAAGGCATGTGGTCAGCACACCACTCTCCCGGCCGTGTGTCTGTTTACGAGACCGGGACCGCTCTTTTCAACCAAGAGCTCCTCAGTTTGCCTCACAAGGGCTGAGTGCACCCCGCTTGCTGTCAGTGCTCGGCAGACAGGATTATCTCCCACGAAGGGCTAGTCCAGCTCGAAGCCCTTAACGTCGGTGATTGGTTAGGAAAGAAACCTAAATGAAAGCGTACAGAAACTGGGAGCTGAAGACTTTCCTTTGTTTTTTGTTTGTTTGCTTGTTTTCACATAATTAGAAACGCACATCGTTCAGTGTTAATCCATCGTGTATTGTACATCGTTACAAATTATAAAATGGTTCATATGGCTCTGAGCACTATGAGACTTAACTTCTGAGGTCATCAGTCCCATAGAACTTAGAACTACTTAAACCTAACTAACCTAAGGACATCACACACATCCATGCCCGAGGCAGGATTCGAACCTGCGACCGTAGCGGTCGCGCGGTTCCAGACTGTAGCGCCTACAACCGCTCGGCCACACCGGCCGACTACAAAATGTAAATTACATTTTATAAGTATTGCAACTTCCTTTGTCCTATAACTTATGTGTTTTTATGTAACGAAATCGCCGGCTGCTGTGACCTAGCGGCGCTAGGCGCTTCAGTCCGGAACCGCGCTGAGCCAGCCTCTGTGGCCGAGCGGTTCTAGGCGCTTCAGTTCGGAACCGCGCTGCTGCTTCGGTCGCAGGTTCGAATCCTGCCTCGGGCATGGATGTGTGTGATGTCCTTAGTTTAGTTAGGTTTACGTAGTTCTAAGTCTAGGGGACTGATATCCTAAGATATTAAGTCCAATAGTGCTTAAAACCATCTGAATAATTTGTATCGAAAGCAATTGTTTTTTATGCAGATGCATATAGTTTACAAGTAGAAACATAAAAATGTCTATATAACTATTGTTATTTTGTAGTCAATAAAACGTTCTTCATCACGATCTGAGGTTACAGTTACCTGGTATTACTGATAAATTCAAAAGTTGTTTATGAACTGCAGAAACAGTTTTATATAAGATATACGAAGTACTTAGGTCTTTATTTTGCGTAAATTTTATCACCTTTTATGAAATTGCAGTTTGTAGTTCTATATGATATACTGTTTGTTTCTAATTAACAAACAGGAGACACGACCCTTTGTACATCCTCACTCAGTTTCTGAACTCTTCACAGCTGACGGTTACTAAGGAAATATAGGGTGGTCCATTGATAGTGGCCGGGCCAAATATCTCACGAAATAAGCATCAAACGAAAAAACTACAAAGTACGAAACTCGTCTAGCTTGAAGAGGGAAACCAGATGGCGGTATGGTTGGCCCGCTAGATGGCGCTGACTTAGGTCAAACAGCGTTTTTTTTAAATAGGAAACCCTAGTTTTGATTACAGAGTCGTATAATGCGTAAAGAAATATGAATGTTTAAGTTGGACCACTTTCTTCGCTTTGTGACAGATGGCGCTGTAATAGTCACAAACGTATAAGTACGTAGTATCACGTAACATTCCGCCAGTGCGGACGGTATTTGCTTCGTGATACATTACAAGTGTTAAAATGGACCGTTTACGAGTTGCAGAAAAGGTCGATATCGTGTTGATGTATGGCTATTTTGATCAAAATGCCCAACGGGCGTGTGCTATGTATGCTGCTCCGTATCCTGGACGCCATCATCCAAGTGTCCGGACCGTTCGCCTGATGGTTACATTATTTAAGGAAACAGGAAGTGTTCAGCAACATATGAAAGGTCAACCACGACCTGCAACAAATGATGATGCCCAAGTAGGTGTTTTAGCTGCTGTCGCGGCTAATCCGCATATCAGTAGCAGACAAATTGCGCGAGAATCGGGAATCTCAAAAACGTCGATGTTGAGAATGCTGCATCAACATCGATTGCACCCGTAACATATTTCTATGCACCAGGAATTGCATGGCGACGACTTTGAACGTCGTGTACAGTTCTACCACTGGGCACAAGAGAAATTATGGGACGATGATAGATTTTTTGCACGTGTTCTATTTAGCGAGGAAGCGTTATTCACCAACAGCGCTAACGTAAACCGGCATAATATGCACTATTGGGCAACGTAAATTCCAAGGTGGCTGCGACAAGTGGAACATCAGCGACCTTGGCGGGTTAATGTATGGTGCAGCATTATGGGAGGAACGATAATTGGCCCCCATTTTATCGATGGCAATCTAAATGGTGCAATGTATACTGATTTCCTACGTAATGTTCTACCGATGTTACTACAAGATGTTTCACTGCATGACAAAATGGCGATGTACTTCCAACATGATGGATGTCCGGCACACAGCTCGCGTGCGGTTGAAGCGGTATTGAATAGCATATTCCATGACAGGTGGATTGGCCGTCGAAGCACCATACAAAAGATCTGGCGTCCCAGGATTTCTTTCTGTGGGGAAAGTTGGAGGATATTTGCTATCGTGAACGCCAGACAATATGCGTCAGCGCATTGTCAATGCATGTGCGAACATTACGGAAAGCGAACTACTCGCTGCTGAGAGGAATGTCGTTACATGTATTGCGAAATGCGTTGAGGTTGACGGACATCATTTTGAGCATTTATTGCATTCATGTGGTATTTACAGGTAACCACGCTGTAACAGCATGCGTTCTCAGAAATGATAAGTCCACAAAGGTACATGTATCACATTGGAACAACCGAAATAAAATGTTCAAAGGTACCTACGTTCTGTATTTAAATTTAAAAAACCTACCTGTTCCCAACTGTTCGTCTAAAATTGTGACTCATATGTTTGTGACTATTACAGCGCCATCTATCACAAAGCGAAAAAAGTGGTCCAACTTAAACATTCATATTTCTTTACTTACTACACGAATATGTAACCATAGCGCCAACCATAGCGCCATCTGGTTTCCCCCTTCAAGCTAGACAAATTTCGCTCTTTGTAGTCTTTTCGTTTGACGCTTATTTCGTGAGATATTTGGCCCGGTCACGATCAGTGGACCACCCTGTATAGTGAGAGTCAGATTGCACGCACAGTCAATTCGATTGAAATGAGGTATGCAACATGCCTATCGCACAGGTAACAAGGTTACGGTGTTATGTCCAAAACTACAAGGAAAATTGCCATAGTCTGCGTTTACTTAAGGAAGTCTACTGTTGCAGACGGTAGTTTTACGACTCTAGTCTTCAGCCACCACGAACACGTGAGACACAGAATTAAAAAAAAAAATGCTACAAAAAATATACGAATTATGGGGACAGGAGGTGCTGGGGGTGATCTCCAGTCTCCTTCTTCCACTGATTCGCAGTCCAACAGGGAAGGCGATGGAGACGGTGCATATCAGCACAGTACCGTTTCCTGTACTTGCGCATACAAATAGCATATTCCGGGTGCCGTTACCGGCAAAAGAAATTAGAATTCCAAGTGCTGTTACCCGACGAATGACAAACTTGAAGGCCACCATAAATAAAGCTGATTTCGCTCTCGGTAATCCATCTCCTGAAGAAAAGTCGAGTTCGATTACACGCTGTCCGCACAACGAGAATATTTTGTACGAGGATGTCACCTTGAGAAGCTAAGATGTGAAAGGAACCGAATACGATACAGGAGATTCGAGACCACACTAGCTCCTCGGTTTGTGGTGTATGCCTCAGCCACTCTGTTTGCTGTACTCGTCAAGTTTTCCATTCTCGAATGTGTCTCTGGTGTGCTTGTGCCCATTATTTGGGATTATATGTCATTTGTTGCGTCTCCATAGACCACACTTTTGTGTAAATGAAGCAAATCTACATCCACTTTTGTAGTAAGTTTTTAGGATAACGTGCTTCTTGCACGAAAGTAATTGTTTACAGCTCGAATTTTCACTCTGCAGTGGTGTGTGTTCTGATTTGAAAAACATTTTTTCTTCGCAAATTCCATATATCCAGAAGTCGTAGCCCCGAAAGGTTTTCAAGAGAACTTTTGTGTAAGTAGACGAAGAAGCACTGGCAGAAGTCAATCTTTGGTGGCAGGCCGTGAGTCGTCCTTGGGTAACCCAGTCAGTTGAGCACTAGCCTGTGGAAGCCAAAGGTGTTCGTTTCTAGTCCCGGTCCGGCACAAGTTTTTTAATCAGCCATGAAGTTTCAAAATAATTTGCCTTGCAATTTCCCTGATGTTTCTTTTAATCATTAAATTTTATGTTTTCTTAAACAGATATTTTTGTGTGTCACGCTGTCTGCCTTTCATCGCTTCAATTGCCCATGCGATCAGGAACTTGTAATGTATCACCTTTCTTGTCCAGTATAGAACGTCCTAGATTAAATTTGTTCGCGGTGGGGAAATGTTATCGAAGAAAGAATACACCACATTGCCGAAAAGAAAACATGGAATCACAAAACTGGTAAGAAAGTGTCGGTTTCCCTAGCTTTACTCTTAGGAATTTACATTCATTCTTATCCAAGAATTAGCTTCAAGCCATGCAGCTGTCACTATCAAGTAGCGAACTTGATGATGCGAAACTGTGTTATTGCAAATCGTCGATATCAAAACGTTAGTTTTGTTTGATAGTAACAATCACAGTCGGACTCCGTTAAAAAACATGGGCTACAGTTTCGATACATAAAGTCTGAAATGCGAAGACGACAGCACTCTAATGACCCTTGATTGTCTTGCCACTGAAATGACTGCTTCCAACTAATTTACTAGCCAAAAATTATTAAAAACGAACATCATTAGTGCTGGAACACAGGGTTTCGTACTATACTAACAAAACTAAAAGGAAACAATAAAAATGTCATTGTTATACAATGTAAAATACAGGTTACAGGAATGATGCTCGAAGAAGAATGAGTTTAACGAAAAAGGATCGAAAATGTTTTTCACCGATGAAGTTGATTTTCTGGAACGTAATCTTATCTCTAAATCGGAATGTTAAGTTCGGTCAGGGAGTGGCTGCTCGAAATAAAATGTTTCGCTAGAAGCTATATTCGCAATCATTATTGTGATCAATTCCTTCCATACAAGTAGAGTGTAGTGTGAATAGTACGTATTTTGAGACAGGTATTGTGATACAAGACTATCTGATGGACGCTTTTTGATGATATTTGTTTACAGTATGTTTACCTTATCCTGCACAGAGGTGATCGACACATGAGAAATAACACGTGCATATACATACAGATATTTACTGTTGTATGTTCGGAGATTCTTCCCTCGATATTGGGAACTATTTTTGAGTTTTATTCTGTATCCAATATCCGGCTCATACTTGTTACGTATTGTGCTTGTGTTATAGTCTAGGTCCACACGCCTATGTACATTCTAAGAGTCCTCTTCAACTGTCGATCACCTCATTACCACTGACGCCCTTCCCTAGCGCGACAGACACAACTTTGAAAGAGTATTCGAAATGCATTCATATCTATGAACTATGTATTACTTTGAACGACCCATTTCCTCCAACTGATTAGCTTCCTGTTCCAAATTTCACCTTGCTGCCTTAAGTAAACACTCCTATTTCCCTTTCAACGGTCTAAATAGCATTGTCTCAGCCCAATCGCATTTCACGGTGGGCGGCACCCGTATTCACCTCTACTCATTCCCCACAAAAAGCAGAGCAATACCTACAGTTGAACTATGGCAACTCCAACAGTGACGCTATCAGCTATCGCTACCGCAGTCGTCTAGTCACAACAAGATCGCTAGTTTCCTGACTAAATACGTACAGTTATTACTGTAATTGTGAAGTTTTACCTCAAAAATTTTACTGTACTCAGTATCTGCACGAGTCGGGGCAGACACTCCTTAGGTAACTGCCAGCCAGAGGAATGGAAAACAGTAAAAAATAAAGAAAAAGAAACATAAAGCTGGAGTCAAAATGATTAAAATTCTTCTGTGTTTAGTAGCGCGTCACTATCGAAAATATAAAATAGTTTCAATATTAACTATAAAAACGAAGTTTCGTTCGTGACACAACGGCGTTTCTCAAGGTGAGACTGTTCTGACATGAGGACAGACGCCCCTTTTTATTGCAACCATCGCTTTCAATACGTCATATTTCTGGAACTTTTTAGCCATAGAATATAACAGGACAGTAATGACGAGGGGGACAGGGCGGGAAGGAGGCTATTCGTGGACTATCCGACTTGTCGACGATTGGCGCCTGTCTGCAAATCACCACTTGGCTTCTGGTGGGCGTGTTTTCTTTCTGGTGTGTATGTGTATGTGTGTGCGTGCGCGCGCGCGCTCGCGTTTGTGTGTGTGTGTGTGTGTGTGTGTGTGTGTGTAAATACACTGGCCGTTCCTACAATAGCTCTTTGTTTAGGCTGACGTGTCCGTGCCTTGTGAGGTTTCCCCGCCAAAGTTTCAAGAAGATTTAGTAAATAAATTACGAGTAATTAATATAAATTAATATAATCTTAGGCAAAGATCACTATTTCATTTTATTAACTATACAACTTAACGCTTTTCTACATAAACGGTCATCAAAATCTAATAGGAAATTTGATGAGAAATAATTTTATACAGTGTACCCAAATGTACTCACAAAAAGAAAAGTGAAAAATGCCACATTAAAAAACATCGATACTCTGTTTCCCGTCAGATTTCAATGCGTAAACGTACCTTGTGTTAGTAAAGGAAAACTGCCCTTTTGGGGACGTTAGTGCACGTTGGACGTCGAACAGATCATCTAAACTTCTTTGTTTCAAATATAGAGTCATATTAATATAAATAAATCTATATGATGATAAACCATTTTAATATAGGGCGTAATGTATTCCTCTTCCACTGCAAACGTAGAAGTAATGTCGCAAAAATTACTGTAATCGTAGTAGGAATGACTTTGCTGTTTATATATACTAAGAGCTATACATTCAATAAAAATGTATCCAAAAAAATGTATCCACTGTTTAAAAGTCCATAACTTGCAAACTAATTGACGGAGTTGTCTCATTTTTTGTGAAAGTGTAGCTTAAAGTCCAACTTAAAGACATCACTGTAGATGTTCGAAATGGTCACCATT
Organism: Schistocerca nitens; assembly: GCF_023898315.1. Classification (NCBI taxonomy): domain Eukaryota; kingdom Metazoa; phylum Arthropoda; class Insecta; order Orthoptera; family Acrididae; genus Schistocerca; species Schistocerca nitens. Next base: position 851,291,126 of record NC_064615.1, on the reverse strand, counting down.
AACAGCACACACAAACGATGCCACCTAACTGCAACACGAACTACTGACTACAACGTGTTCAGTTGGATATTTGCACATGAATGTACGATGGATTCTCGAAGTTCATCCAATATGCATGGCTTTTGTCGATAAACGACGTCGTTTAGTGTTCCCACAGGTAAAAGTCCAGAGGAGTTAGGTCTGGAGAACGTGGTGGATACTCCACAGCACCTCTACGGCCTATCCATCTTCATGGTAGATTTTCGTCGAGATACGTCCTAACACGATTTTGGTAGTGCGCTGGGGCACCATCTTGTTGAAAGTAAACTCTTCCGTCTCCGTACATGTCGCAGATGGCAGGCAAAATGGATGTCTGAAGCTTCTGAAGGTACATCTCACCGGTAACTGTGCCGCCAAAGAAGAATGGCCCAATCAAGCCCCGGTAAGACAACCCACACCACACATTTACTCCTGGCAAATTCACTGCTTTGTCTACATGGACGTTCGGATTTTCGGCGGCCCAGTAGATGCAATTGTGGCGATTTACTGTACCATTGAGTTTGAACTGTGCCTCATCAGACCACACAATCATCTCTGCAAACTCTTCATCGTTGAGCACCATGTTAGTAAACCACTCGCAGTACTTCATTCTACGATCTGGGTCGTCCTCGTTCATTGCGTGTAGCAATCGTGGGATGTAGCACTTCCACTTTGCTGTCTTCAAAATTCGCCGAACACTTGAGCGACTCACTCCAGTTACACGGGCACACTGTCTCTCAGACTTCTGTGGTGAGTGAATGAATTGTTGTAACACACGACGGGAGTTAACTGGACTTGATACTGTTACAGGTCGTCCAGATCGTTGTTTGCCGCGCGGGATTAGCGGTGCGGTCTAAGGCACTTCAGTCATGGACTATGCGGCTGGTCCCGGCGGAGGTTCGAGTCCTCCCTCGGGCATGGGTGTGTGTGTTTGTCCTTAGGATAATTTAGGTTAAGTAGTGTGTAAGCTTAGGGACTGATGACCTTAGCATTTAAGTCCCATAAGATACCACACACATTTGAACATTTTTGAGATCGTTGTTTGTATACATCTTTAACACAGCCTTCGGCTTCAAAATTGTCTCGAATGCGACGAATCGTTAAACGTGTCGATGGCTCTGTTTGATACTCATTTCGCCATTGCCGTTGAACCTCATTAATGTTTTCGTAATTAAAATACAACTTCAAAACTGACTTACTTTCATCGAATATAAACCTGGCGGCAGCCATGTTTACTCGAATAACTCGGTGCAACTAAGAACAAAACACTGACTATCTGGCGACTGTCATCTGTCAAAACAAAACAACGCAATACAACGCTCGTGTGGCGATTGCCGGAACTACAAACTATTACACTACCGAAGATGAGACAACTCCGTCAATTAGTTTACCAGTTATGGACTTTTAAACATTTTTTGGACGCCTTTGTATCTTATCTCTGTCATACATCTCCCATAATAACCACGTCGGAAAATTATAAAAAATATCCAGAGTAGTAACCACACTCCCAGTCAAGCATTTGTAAGTGACACTGGGATAAGGTACAGATCATATCGTTATACTGTATAGGTACAGAACGAGGTAATGGGCAACATTGTAGTCAGAAAATAAATAAATGAAATATCAAAATGTTTCTCAGGCATTTCGTTTACTTTGCGAAACCTTTTCATAATATCCTGTACATCATGTTTCATTTAAGAAATTACTCGCTATACAAGCGCCACAGGTGGCCGCACAGTATTTCATTTCATTACCACGTAATTAGTCTCACTGTGTAAACCACTTAATTATCCAAGCGAGAGCCTGATTCGCAGTTTCATTTAGTGAGCTTGCGCCCCTCCGTTTCTTTTTCTTGCCTGTTGCTTGAGTTTGGCGCCCGGTGCATCGCCTGTACGTAAAGCTATAGCACGCCGTAATTTTCTTCACTGACACCGGTTTACTTATACATGGAGGCGTTCGGTCGCTTTAAAACCGCACGTACCAGTCTGCAAGACTCCCAACGCCGAACATGGAGCGCAGGTGTGAGTCATTGTATTCGTAATTTATGTAGCCCAAACGAGATATTGGTGCCTTGATAAAAATCAAATTTAGAAGTAATGCGGATTCAGTTTATGAGAGATGTGGGAATACAGGAACAAGTTTGCGAAACGCAATGTCCAATAGCTTGCTGAGCTGACAGACGCTCTACTTTATCGTCTGCCAAGGATCACGCCCTCTTGTGCGTAAGCCAGCTTGCACTCCCATTAAATGGACCGATTTATAGCAGCTCGCACGTGTTTGAATTCGCCAGTTGTAATGTATGGAGGCCGACGCACTAACTTCATAAAGGAAATATTATCATTATATTATAGTCGAGAAACACGAACCTCAAGGGTGTGTGGCCGTGCACGGAACCAGGTGCTAAGCGCCTCCCGCTGGTCGATGGAGGGGAACGGTACTGAATAATTGGCGTGTGCAACGATAAAATTCGTCACTAGCTGGACGACTCTCAGCTTTTAGGATTTTAAAAGCTGCGATCTTTCTCCTTCCGATCGTGGCAACAGAACATTAGGTAACCATGGATAGCAGTATTCCTGTTTCACCAGTTTCGAGGCGTGCTCTACGTGAATGCCTCTTCCGGCATCTAAACCGATGGATAAAGAGATCGTCTTGGTGGAATCAACAGGACGGCAGCGTGAAACTGAAGTTACGTAAAACTGTGAGGCAGGTAAAATGCTGACATGTTACACCAGCACAACTGAATAACTGAAAAGAGAAACAGGTGTCTTTTCGTCTAGCAGAGTTATAAGGGGGTCTGCATAAACTTATCCAAGAAAGGGTGATGTTCCTCACATACTTAATTACGTGTAGAGGCAGTTCATCCATCCCGTGAATCGAGAATTTCGACGATTTTTACCTGTAATCGGTATTGATACTGGCATTATACCAAAATGCGAGACACTAATGGCCGTATGTTTTGACAGCATTGACGTAGAAGCTTAAATATTTTTTACACCACCAAGGTACCGTGGATAGTACGTGGCCTAAATTTCTACTTCTACCCAGTAATTGGAAAGACGGTTCTTAATAGTCTAACGGACATACAGACAGTCAGACTAACAAAAATGGGTCTGAGCTCTATGGGACTTAACTTCTGAGGTCATCAGTCCCCTAGAACTTAGAACTACTTAAACCTAACTAACCTAACGACATCACACACATCCATGCACGAGGCAGGATTCGAACCTGCGACCGTAGTGGTCGCGCGGTTCCAGACTGTAGCGCATAGAACCGCTCGGCTACTCCGGCCGGCAACAATGTGTTCCTATAAGGTTTCCCTTTTTACTGGTTGATATACGGAACTCTAAAACATCACTGATTCACTGAGGTTGAGAACATGGCGTGCTCCAAGAACTACATTTCACACGAAGTATTGCACCTCAACCACCATATAACTTCATCCAATTAAAATATTTTGAAGGAGAATTACTTTGTTGCTTAAACCGAAACTCTGTTTCAGTACGTGCAAATTACTACCATTTTCAGAATGAGTTTTTACTCTACAGCGGAGTGTGCACTAACCCAAAACGATCTGGCATATTAAAACAGCGTTCCGGAACTCGAACCCGGGACCTTTCCCTGGCTCCACGTTCGAATCCTGGTCCATCACACAGTTTTAATCAGCGAGGAAGTTTTACACCAACTCACATTCCACTGAAAACTCATTCTAGAAACAATCCCCTAGGTGGTGGCTAAACCATTTCCCCGCAATATCGTTTCCTCCAGGAGTGGTAGTCCAATAGGATGTGCAGAAACGTTCTGTTAAGTCTCGAAGATAAGGTAGAGGTACTGTCTGAAGTGACGCTGTGAGAGTGGATTACTAGACGTGCTTGGAGAACTCGGAACAACGGTTCGTTGAGAGGATTAGCTGCTCCCTGTAACGGAAAAAGATAAAAAAAAAGAATGAATGTGTCAACGATGAACTTCAATGGGTGTCAAGAGACGTCCACCCCAGACAAATTTAACCAACATTAAAAAACAAAGTGAGATTAAACAAATAAAAATTAAAGAGGAGAAGATAGGGAAATAGCCGAGAAAAATGGAAGGTCAAGGTCGCAGGTTTGAGTCTGTCTGTTATAGAATTTTAATCTGCCAGAGAGTTTGATGCCCATTTACACGATTAATATGAATAAGGATACCTCCTTTCTTATTTTTCGATCTGAAACTAAATCCTCATTTTGGCACATCCACACATCCACCAACTTACGTCTTATACTTAGAAAATACAGGTATCTCACATTCATCACTTTATTAAAGTCCATAAAATCTTAAAATAGATATCATTACATTATTGATGTAAATATGGATGCCTCCTTTATAATTTAAAGACTTAAAATAACATTCTCACACCATTAAATCCAGAAAATCCAATCAGTAGGAAACCAAAGTTAAAAAATGTTCTAATATTCTTAATGAACATTTGAAACTGAAATTAAAAATCTGAAATAGAAAGAGAGCAAATCAGGTTAGAAAAGCCTTATGAATGCAAAAAATACAGAAAAAATGTCATGCAAATATTCATCAAAGATTAGGAAAAGGAAATACACTTTGAAGAGGCTTATTAAATTAATAAAAATCTTCTCTGGCTTCCTGCCGCATCAGGTCATTAAAATTCCACGAGCTTTTGACCCAGCTCTCCTCCGTCATTGTCAAGAGGTAAAATGACTGCCGTGTCGCCGAGGCCTCGCCGTTATATAGTCTCGCTGCTGGCTGTGATGTCTCTGGCGCTCTCTTTGAAGCAAAATAAGGTAATGTTTTCGTCCTGGGTTTGTCGCGACCACTTCAGGCTCACTATGGGCGGGTCCCAGGCTGTGCTGAGCTGCAAACTGCCGTCTTTTATTGATGGTCTCCTCAGCTATTTTTATAACTTCTTTTATAACGCTATCCCAAAATCCCATTGTCCTCATAATGACAGATGGTTTTTTAAATAGGATTCGGTGTCGATTTTCTAAAGTATGTTCCGTTACGGCTGATTATTCAGGATAGTGTAGGTGTAAGCACCTCTCATGTTCCACCCGATGGTGCTCCACAGTGCGTACTGATTGGTGGAGGTAGTAGCAGGCACACTGAAATGGTGTCTTGTAGACTCATGGCTTTCTTAACCCTAGATCGTCTCCACAGGCCTCAATATTTTTGATGGGAGCCTGAACACCATTGAAAAAATGGATGTCTTCAGGAGCTGGCTAATCTTCCCGACTGGTGGCATAGAAAATGAAAACCTCAACTTTCTTGCTCCTTTCTTCGGTGTTGTTTCTCCTGGGTAATCCTACCAGAAATTCCAGTGATATCTGGTAGTGATTGATGCCATTTTCCCCAAAAGACTTACTTCTAGTAGCAGATTTTCAGTGTCGGAGACGACTTCAGCACGATCGGCAAGGGTATTCAGAACGCCACATTTTTGTGATGGAAGATGATGGCTGAGAGCGTGCAGATACCAATTCCCTCGACAATGTGGTTGAGGTCACCATTGGATTTCGAACGAGGACGTCAAGGAAGCGGAGTGTACCATGTCACTACTTTCATCGTAAACCTGTCCGCCCCTGGTAGCTAAGTGGTCAAGGCGATGGAATGTCATACCCAACGGCCGGGTTCGACTCCCGGCTGGGTCGGAGATTTTTTTCGCTCAGGGATTGGGTGTTGTGTTGTCCTTTATTATCGTCATTTCATCCCATCGACACGCAAGTCGCCCAAGTGGCGTCAACTCGAAAGACTTGCACCAGGCGGGAGGTCCTAGGCACACGGCATTTCCATTGTAAATCTAATGTGGTCGTGAATGCTATTCAGATATTCTAAGAAATCTCCCAGTTTTTTACGTCCATGGGGCCATGCGATGAAATTGTCGTCTGGGTAACGATAAAAGCAGTATTACGGAAAATCTCCCATAGCATAATACTGCTCCCACCAACCTGCGTCTCTGCCACGCTACACGTTTTGAGTCGCCATTCACCTCGATAACGGCGTTTGTGGAGACGACCATCGACCTATTGTAGCAAAATGTCATTCACCCGAAGAGCCGAGACGCTCCCGATGTATTGTGACAACCGCAACCGTAATTGCCTGTGTCATTGGGTCAACACGTGAACACGTGGGGGTGGTTTACTGCGGAACTCCACGTTCAACAATGTACGACGAACGATGTGCTCCAAAATACTTGTGCGTGTACCAGCATTGTGCTCTTACGGCAGACTTGGCACAGATCACCATCTATTCTACTTTACGGGACACACAGGCACGTTGCTCGCCCTGCCCACCCAGTCGACCACGGCAGCGGTGCTCGGGTGCAGTAGTATGAACAGAGTGCGGGGCTGGTGGCGTGTGATCCGCAACAGCATCGCTGCAAAGCGAGCTGATGCGGCCCGATACCGACTTCAGTCACCAGCTCCACTCCGAGTGGTGAGCATCCTCTGGAGGCTGATGGTGGGACACTAGTGGGCAGCCAGAAAGCCTGTGGTGTATTGCCAGCAGTCAACCCTTGGGGCAATGGCTGTGTTGCGTGGTAGTGGGCTGTTCCAGGTGGTGTTGGGAAGAGGACTCGGAAATGTGACAATGACTGCTTCAGCCTCCACTAGAAGCCACAGTGGCCACCAGCTGCTGAGGCATTTGATGGTACCAGCCCCAGTATGGGGTCATGGCCCATCTCATCTGGATGTGGTGTGGTAGGCCTAAGGTGTCACCTTTGGAGATGAGTGAGTTAGCTGATGGCCAGCAGCAAGACTACCAACTGGGACCTGGTATGCCATGAGCCAGGCTCACTGTGGAGCCAGTGGTCGACATGGAGTGTGGCTGAGCTATTGTGAGTAGTGGGGATATAATCTGCTATAGCTGCCATTCATGATTTATGGTCAAGATAGCGACCAAGAAATTCACCTTTACCCATATGTCCCCAGGTGTTAATTAATGGTCACATGCTTTTAGCCGAAAGTGACTGTCATCATAAGGGTTGCCGTCTATAACCTAAAAATGACACCTCCTCTCCCACACTGGAACAGTGTGCTCCTGTTGACCCCCACTATCAGTCTTCCATCCAGCATCCGTGAGAGTACCCAACGTGTTGACAGTGGACCTGGCATTCATAGTCTCTAATTCATTCAAGCAACAGCACTACCATGAAGGGTCAGAGATCATCCACCACCCCTGAAGAGAATAAAAAGAAGACTGTTTCGTTCGAATCTAAGCATTAATTCCTCCATCTCTCTTTCCCATTATTATGACTATTATTATTATTTGTGATTTAGTAACATTTTATTTCTCCTACAGTGAGCGGACTTATGACGATAATGCAGTCGACCAGTCTCATTTACGAGAACCATAGAATTTTCCGCAACACCTACCTTATTTACTGAACTTCAGGTGTACACCACTGGTTTTGTCGAACATTGAGTCTCCAATGTAGCAGCCGTTACAAAAAACACACTGATGCTTTTAGACTTAACCAATGTGACAAATCCACAATTGCCTAATACATGTACCTTAACGGACACAGACTGATATCGACAACAACCTAACTGCACTCCACACAGCAAACAATGATAAAAAACTTGATCTACCAGAAAAATTTGAAATAATGTTACACAAAGTGAAATCTTCCGAAAACATGTTGAAACAAAGTTTAGCAGCCACATTTTTCTCAGTAACTTTAAAAGTTCAATTTTCCTAAAGAAACAAATATTTAATAGTGCAACCATTTGATAACAGCCGGCCGTTGTGACCGAGCGGTTCTAGGCGCATCAATCCGGAACCGCGCAACTGCTACGGTCGCAGGTTCGAATCCTGCCTTGGGCATGGATGTGTGTGATGTGCTTAGGTTAGTTAGGTTTAAGTAGTTTTAAGTTCTAGGGGACTGATGACCTCAGATATTAAGTCCCATAGTTCTCAGAGCCATTTGAACCAATTTGATAACATAATCCACGTTTGACATATCCTCAAATATTTTTTTGTAAATGATATCCTGTGTAGCTAATAATATAATGTCTTTGTATTCCCTTTCAAATAACATCTGTGTATTTGTAGGAATACATAATCTTTACATCTGAAATTCATTGCCTTGTTTGGTAACGCTTTTACAAAATGTGCTATAGAACAAAAAGTGTGTGCATGTTCTAAATATGTTTAAACTTACTGTGTTTCAAAAATAACATGTCCACCACTGGAAACAGTAAGTTATTTTTCGATTTGTATGAGTTTTGTAAACTATATTCACAATGTGCCCACTTTGTAATAAACCATTGTAATCTTACCAGAACCAGAAATAAGGTAAATCTTGAAAAATAATCGATGTAGACTGTCAAAGCAGCTGAAAATCAGCCCCCAGGGATCGAAATGCATCATGAATTGAACTAAAATCACGATTGTGACTGAAAGCTTTTGTTATTTTACGAAAGTAATTCATTCATGGTAAAAATACTGACAGAAATGTATAAGAATAAGTAAGTCCTTATTGTCCATTGGTTTTGGCTGAAATGCTTATGCTGGTAAAGACTGCAGACTGTGAAAGTAGAAGGAAGGTCAGCGTTGGCCGTAATTTAACGTATTTGGTTTCCGCCCCCGGTAGTTGAGTGGCAGTCAGCCTTCGGCGGCGCAGCAGTTCGGACGGTGTTTACGTCCCTGCCGCACGTCTTCGCGAGAGGTGTTTACGTTAAGTGTGTAGCGGTGTTCAAAAAATGGTTCAAATGGCTCTGAGCACTATGGGACTTAACAGCTATGGTCATCAGTCCCCTAGAACTTAGAACTACTTAAACCTAACTAACCTAAGGACAGCACACAACACACAGCCATCACGAGGCAGAGAAAATCCCTGACCCCGCCGGGAATCGAACCCGGGAACCCGGGCGTGGGAAGCGAGAACGCTACCGCACGACCACGAGATGCGGGGAGTAGCGGTGTGTCGCGGTATACATAGAACGAATCATGGCTTTGTCGTTCCGCAAATCGACACCGAAATTTAGTTTTGTTAACGAATACGCTCGACCGAAGGCTTACGAGATCGAACGTTATTTACGGGACGAGGTGAAAATCGAACCTGACGTTCTAGTTGGAATACACTTATCTATAGTCAGTAGCGTGGTCTATGTCAAGCTCATAAATGAAGCGGCATGTGACGAACTACCACTTCGACAGTGACAAGGACTTCGTTTCTGTCATTCGGACGGGAATGTTGGAGCGGTAACAGTTGAACACGCCGGCATGGGCCTCCGAACGATCCGCGTCTTTGAGCTTCCATTCGAAGTGCCAGAAGCATTGGTGACAGATGCCCTGCGTCCTTACGGAACGGTCCTATCCCACGTGGCTGAAAAATGGACGAGTTTCAAGACGTATCCTGTCCTCAATGGCGTCAGACAAATACGGATCGAACTCCGAAAACACGTCCCGTCATACTTGTACATCGCCGGTTGTAGGGCGATCGTCATTTACGACGGACAACCAAGGACGTGCCCTGGGTGTGGGAAGGAGGGACACATACGTTCTGAGTGTGCTCAACGAAGGTTATTACAGCTGCCACGGGATGATCCACCCCTCACGCCGCATCCGACTGTGCTCCCCATGACTTACGTCGCCGCATTACGCGATGACGTGGGCCGAGAGACAGACGTGTACCAGAACACACAGACAGTGGCGGATCGTGGCGAGCCACGGAACGACGTTGCGCTGGACCGCCTGCAGCAGTCACAGGACGCCCTCTCTTCGGTTCCGCTTGCGCCCCCTTCAGATAAGGCACTTGGAGACGACGATAATGCGACGGCGCACGATTCCGACGCCCCCCACGTACAACTGGAGACCATGCTGACCTCTGATTCCGAGGCCCGGCAACGTAAACAGCGATCACCAAAACGCCGGAAGAAGCGCCGCCTCACCGTGGAGAACGACCACTCTGATCTAGCAGACAATTCTGAGATGTTTACGGGTACAGAACAGACGACCATGGATACAGAAGAACTGACTAGCGTGGATGCAACGGTGGCCAGCGGGACGGCGGCACGACCTACCGCTGCCGATGCTCCAGACACAGCGAAGGAGCTCGATAGACGGCAACAGGCTACTGAGGAGGCTACGGCGCCTACACCGCACGACAACGATGGGACACTAGGGGACTGGTCAGAAGAGCCCCCCCCCCCGTGGGGAACAGATGATGCCAGAGGAACTGCTCCTACGCACTCTCCCGGTGTAAGACCGGCTGAGTGCACGGAATAATGGCAGACCATATGAGGGGACGGCGGGGGACATTAGTCCGACAGCAGCCTATGTACGGTAATATTAGCGACCGTACGGTACCCTATTACGTTGACCGCCATGCAACAAGCTTATCGGATAGGGTCTGTTAACATCAATAGCATTGGGACGCCGGTAAAAATCAAGATGCTCAGTGACATGATAAAGGCTGCAGATTTAGACATAGCACTATTACAAGAAGTCCCCCCTCGGACTTTTACGGTTACGACATCTACTGTTCCCCGTGTGACGAGAGAGGCATTGGCACAGCTGTACTATTAAAGGAAGGGATACGTGCAGACGAAGTAGAGTATTTGCCTTCTGCCCGTGGTACGGCCGTGACCATAGGTGGAATACGTTTGATCAACATATACGCACCGTCAGGCTCGGATAAGAGAAGGGACATAGCAGATTTTTACGCCCATGAGGTTACACCGTTGTTCCAGGGACGATACGATGGTTGCATACTGGGCGGAGATTTTAATTGTGTGCTCGACAGAAAGGACCAACAAACTAACTATACTACTAGCCAAGAACTTAGGGAGCTGGTCAATGGGATGGAATTAGTCGATACATGGGACCTGAAGTATCACCACCAACCAGGATATACATTTTTTACTAGCCACTCCGCGGGCCGTTTGGACCGGATCTACGTTTCAAGGGCGTTAGCACTGTCGACGGTGGACGCAGAAATATGGCCGACAGCGTTTACAGACCACGAGGCATATAATTGTACGGTTAACCTTGATAGACAGCAGGTATGGAAATGGAGGGGTAATTGGAAGATGAACGTCTCCCACCTGCGAGATACAGAATGCCGACGCATGGTGGAGGATACGTGGCATGGCTGCCTCTGTCGACGAAATTCTTTCGGTTCTGTCCTGCAGTGGTGGATCGAGTGCGCGAAGCCAGCTTTACGGAGGACGTTAATAGGTTACGGGAAGGAGGTTTCTCAATGGCAGCGCACGACCACTGAGTTTTACTTTACGGCTCTCCGGGAACTGTTAGCTTAACCACTTACACCAGGACGCCAGACGGCTGTCCACCGAGTTAAGGCGAAGCTGGTACAACTTGCGACGCAGAGGATGGCAGGTACGATGATACGCGCGAGCTCGCAGGATTTCCTGCCCAACGAGGTTCCCTCGATGCATTATGTGATAAAGGAAGACGAAGAAGACGCAGGAATTTAATACATGAGATCGATCTCGGCGAAGCCGTCGTTTTAGAACACAAAGGGGCATAGCACAGGCGTTCACGGATCATTTTAGCAGATTCTATGCGAGCAACGGGGAGGGTCAGAGGGAGCTGGGGAACGTCCTGGAAGAGATCCCTGACGCGACGAGTATGAACGGGGAAGCGGGCGGGTTATCTGACATTACGTGTGAAGGTGCCTGCAACAAATCCCCAGGTCCAGACGGATTCCCGTTGGAATTTTACCGTGCCATTGTGACCATTATGACACCGGTTCACATTCAATTCACGGAAGGACTCATGACACCGAAGCCCCGTGGTGGCAAACGGCCTTGTGATTATCGCCCCTTGACCCTCCTTAATAGTGACTACAAGATCTTAATGCGCATCCTGGCAAGTCGTATCAAAAAGTCGCTGGAGAATCGAATACATGCCGATCAGACTTGTCTTGGCGGCATCAGTAATATCCACACAGCCTTGGGAGACTATCGTGACGTCGTCGCCCTCGCGGCTGCATGCCGCCTCCGGGGGGCGATGGTTGCAGTAGATTTCGATCATGCTTTTGATCGCGTGGATCATGTGTACCTCGCGGCGGTGATGAACAGGATGGGTGTCTCGCCATTACTGACAAATGCTGTGATGCGGCTGTTGCACGGCGCCAGATCAGCGATGGTGGACAACGGAGGGAGAACTGCGTATTTTAAGATCTTAAGATCAGTGAGACAGGGTTGCCCCTCGTCGATCCTCCTTTATGCGATCGCCTTAGAACCGTGTCTCGCAGGCCTTCGCCGCCGTCTTACCGGGATCTCCCTACGGCATTTATCATTCAAATGCAGAGCATACGCGGATGATATTGTGTTCCTCGTACGGAATGAGAGGGAGACTCAAACAGCACTGGATTGGCTACAGACGTATGGGATGGCAGCTGGAAGTGTGGTCAACTACCGCATATCACAAATCATGCATGTGGGGCGTGGACTAGAACCAGGAACGGAAGGACCCTTACCTGCGGTGGAAACCCTCCGCTGTTTGGGTATCACCTTTCATAAAGAGACAGCGAGAACGGCTGCGGACAACTACCGAAGACTGTTACTCAGAGTCCGCACGGCAGTACGACTAAACGCCCTAAGGTCGATGGATATGCTGCAGCGAGTGTTACTCGTCAACCTTTATCTCGCGCCCATGATGTGCCACCTGACACACCTTCTCCCCTTGACGCGCACGATGGCTATGAGGATTCAGGCGGCTTTTGGGTACTATGTGTGCCTGGGACAACTCTTTAAGGTACAGTACAACACGCTTACCCTCCCAGCGCGAGAGGGGGGCGTTGGTTTAGTGAACGTGCACGAGAAGGCGCGTGCCATGTATATTAATACTATGCTCAAACGGTGGCGCAACAGGAATCACTCGCTTACGGGGACGATCATCGAAGAACTCGTACCAACATCGCAACTTCCTCCAGTCAGTGTCGGCCATACATCGCCCCCTTTAACGTATGTGCGCACGTTCATCGTGGAACTCAGTTACGTTCGAGAGCGTTTACCGACGACCCGACAGTCGACATCGAAGGACGTGTACCATCTGCTTCTTCGACAGATCGCCCGGAATGGGGTGGAACGCAAACATCCAGCTGTTAATTGGCACGTGGTGTGGCGCACGGTCCACATGGTACATTGTCGTCAACCGAAAATACCCTACAAATGACAAAAAGTACGCAATACATTTGGCGGATTCGCCCTTGTGCCAGCAATGCGGCGAGCTGGATACGGACAACCATCGGCTGGTCTGCGGCGAGGCGTTGGCTGTCTGGACTCTCGCAAGAAAGATCATAGCGTTCATGCGGCGCACTATCTATACAGCAGTCTGTTCTGACATAGTATTTTTTCCAGAGGAAACGTATTTTCCGCGTCATAAGACGAACGCAGTGGCGTGGATCACAGGTATGGCGGTCCATTACATCTATAGAGACACATGTACGAACTTACTGAGCGTCCTGGATTACTGGCAATACTTGCAAGATGGACACACAAAACTATTACGGCTACAAAAGTACAAGGATTGGTATGCCAATTTCCTAGTAACGGTTTTTGCGGACCCGCCATATACACTCCTGGAAATGGAAAAAAGAACACATTGACACCGGTGTGTCAGACCCACCATACTTGCTCCGGACACTGCGAGAGGGCTGTACAAGCAATGATCACACGCACGGCACAGCGGACACACCAGGAACCGCGGTGTTGGCCGTCGAATGGCGCTAGCTGCGCAGCATTTGTGCACCGCCGCCGTCAGTGTCAGCCAGTTTGCCGTGGCATACGGAGCTCCATCGCAGTCTTTAACACTGGTAGCATGCCGCGACAGCGTGGACGTGAACCGTATGTGCAGTTGACGGACTTTGAGCGAGGGCGTATAGTGGGCATGCGGGAGGCCGGGTGGACGTACTGCCGAATTGCTCAACACGTGGGGCGTGAGGTCTCCACAGTACATCGATGTTGTCGCCAGTGGTCGGCGGGAGGTGCACGTGCCCGTCGACCTGGGACCGGACCGCAGCGACGCACGGATGCACGCCAAGACCGTAGGATCCTACGCAGTGCCGTAGGGGACCGCACCGCCACTTCCCAGCAAATTAGGGACACTGTTGCTCCTGGGGTATCGGCGAGGACCATTCGCAACCGTCTCCATGAAGCTGGGCTACGGTCCCGCACACCGTTAGGCCGTCTTCCGCTCACGCCCCAACATCGTGCAGCCCGCCTCCAGTGGTGTCGCGACAGGCGTGAATGGAGGGACGAATGGAGACGTGTCGTCTTCAGCGATGAGAGTCGCTTCTGCCTTGGTGCCAATGAAGGTCGTATGCGTGTTTGGCGCCGTGCAGGTGAGCGCCACAATCAGGACTGCATACGACCGAGGCACACAGGGCCAACACCCGGCATCATGGTGTGGGGAGCGATCTCCTACACTGGCCGTACACCACTGGTGATCGTCGAGGGGACACTGAATAGTGCACGGTACATCCAAACCGTCATCGAACCCATCGTTCTACCGTTCCTAGACCGGTAAGGGAACTTGCTGTTCCAACAGGACAATGCACGTCCGCATGTATCCCGTGCCACCCAACGTGCTCTAGAAGGTGTAAGTCAACTACCCTGGCCAGCAAGATCTCCGGATCTGTCCCCCATTGAGCATGTTTGGGACTGTATGAAGCGTCGTCTCACGCGGTCTGCACGTCCAGCACGAACGCTGGTCCAACTGAGGCGCCAGGTGGAAATGGCATGGCAAGCCGTTCCACAGGACTACATCCAGCATCTCTACGATCGTCTCCATGGGAGAATAGCAGCCTGCATTGCTGCGAAAGGTGGATATACACTGTACTAGTGCCGACATTGTGCATGCTCTGTTGCCTGTGTCTATGTGCCTGTGGTTCTGTCAGTGTGATCATGTGATGTATCTGACCCCAGGAATGTGTCAATAATGTTTCCGCTTCCTGGGACAATGAATTCACGGTGTTCTTATTTCAATTTCCAGGAGTGTACTTGGGGTGTGCCGGGTGCGCAAAGATGAGCGGCGGTGCTTTCGTTGTGAAACCGACCAAGTAATGTGATCGACTAAGAACACTATGCGAGTATGCGACCTACGAAACCTCATGCTTGAACAGTTAGCATTTTGTTTTCATATCCATAAATATTTTCTTTAGGGCGCCGGAGGTGGCCCCACTTTGATTTTGTTGTTATTTCATGCAGCATGGTAGGACGGCAGCGAGGTCCCTTCCAGGACAGTTATCATGTGTCAGGACGTACTATGTTTATTTTGTGAATAATAAAGGTTTCTGTTTCTCCTACCTTCCTTCATACAAAATAAATAAAAAAACCTCACTCCAAAAAAAAAGGGTTGGTAGAGAAAGAAAAGATGGTAGAGTACTTGCCCGCGAAAAAAAAGATGATGGATAGAGCAAAAAAAAAAGAAAAAAGTGGTCAGCGCGACAGAAAGTCAATTCTAAGGGCCCGGGTTCGATTCCCGGCTGGGTCGGAGATTTATCATTTCATCCCCATCGACGCGCAGGTCGCCGAAGTGGCATCAGATCGAAAGACTTGCACCAGGCGAGCGGTCTACCCGACGGGAGGCCCTCGTCACACGCCGTTATTATTATTAACGTATATGGTCGTTCTGCACACAGCACTCTATGAAGTCGCCAATCTATTGTAGACTGTAGTTGAAAGCATCTGGGTGTTCCCCGTAGGAGAGCATATTGTGGTAACAAGAAACGCCTCGTGGCATGGTACTGTGACGTGATAGAGACTCGCTATACTACAGACATTATTAAAGGAGTATAGGTATTTCTAGCCATCATTTTACTATAGGTTCTCTGTATGCATGTATGATGGGCCATAGGTAAATGTTCATTTTCTGCTGCACAGAGAGCCATCAGGACAAGTAATGTCGTCGCTCTTAGCACAAGAGGTTGCAAGTCTAAACATCCACAGCTGCTGTGTCACGAGTTACGGCGCTTTCCATGTTCTGATGGGGAAGCCACGCCTCTGTTCTACTATTCTCCAACTTTAGACTCTCGTGGGACCGTCCACCAGCGTAACCCGTGTCCCAATGTTTCGCCCTTTCATTCTTCAGTCTATAACGAAAGTAAACGATCCGCAGCGACCGGTTGCCACCAGGTATCCTACCGCCCCAATTTCGGTTGTACTCCGTGGACATCACCTGCATCTGGGCCTGGTTCTCCTTGCACCCAATCCGAGTCAGAGTCTAGTCCCCCTTTCCGCACCTGTGACATGCACAGTCCTCGAAGATAGGTGCATCACGAAAATTATCCTAGTACATCTAAGCACAATACAGGCTTACATAAAATTTTATATGAGTTTGAGAAAATCAATAAACAGGCAGTTTCGTGACAACTGCAGATACTATCTTGCTTTATTTTCCTTTACATTATACAGGGTGTTTCAAAAATGACCGGTATATTTGAAACGGTAATAAAAACTAAACGAGCAGCGATAGAAATACACCGTTTGTTGCAATATGCTTGGGACAACAGTACATTTTCAGGCAGACAAACTTTCGAAATTACAGTAGTTACAATTGTCAACAACAGATGGCGCTGCGGTCTGGGAAACTCTATAGTACGATATTTTCCACATATCCACCATGCGTAGCAAATGGTTCAAATGGCTCTGAGCACTATGGGACTTAACATCTGTGGTCATCAGTCCCCTAGAACATAGAACTACCTAAACCTAACTAACCTAAGGACATCACACACATCCATGCCCGAGGCAGGATTCGAACCTGCGACCGTAGCGGCCGCGCGGTTCCGGACTGGGCGCCTAGAACCGCTAGACCGCCGCGGCCGGCCATGCGTAGCAATAATATGGCGTAGTCTCTGAATGAAATTACCCGAAACCTTTGACAACGTGTCTGGCGGAATGGCTTCACATGCAGATGAGATGTACTGCTTCAGCTGTTCAATTGTTTCTGGATTCTGGCGGTACACCTGGTCTTTCAAGTGTCCCCAAGGAAAGAAGTCACAGGGGTTCATGTCTGGCGAATAGGGAGGCCAATCCACGCCGCCTCCTGTATGTTTCGGATAGCCCAAAGCAATCACACGATCATCGAAATATTCATTCAGGAAATTAAAGACGTTGGCCGTGCGATGTGGCCGGGCACCATCTTGCATAAACCACGCAGTGTCGTCTAAGGCAGTTTGTACCGCCACAAATTCACGAAGAATGTCCAGATAGCGTGATGCAATATTCGTTTCGGATCTGAAAAATGGGCCAATGATTCCTTTGGAAGAAATGGCGGCCCAGACCAGTACTTTTTGAGGATGCAGGGACGATGGGACTGCAACATGGGGCTTTTCGGTTCCCCATATGCGCCAGTTCTGTTTATTGACGAAGCCGTCCAGGTAAAAATAAGCTTCGTCAGTAAACCAAGTGCTGCCCACATGCATATCGCCGTCATCAATGCTGTGCACTATATTGTTAGCGAATGTCTCTCGTGCAGCAATGGTAGCGGCGCTGAGGGGTTGCCGCGTTTGAATTTTGTATGGATAGAGGTGTAAACTCTGGCGCATGAGACGATACGTGGACGTTGGCGTCATTTGGACCGCAGCTGCAACACGGCGAACGGAAACCCGAGGCCGCTGTTGGATCACCTGCTGCACTAGCTGCGCATTGCCCTCTGTGGTTGCCGTACGCGTTCGCCCTACCTTTCCAGCACGTTCATCCGTCACGTTCCCAGTCCGTTGAAATTTTTCAAACAGATCCTTTATTGTATCGCTTTTCGGTCCTTTGGTTACATTCAACCTCCGTTGAAAACTTCGTCTTGTTGCAACAGCACTGTGTTCTAGGCGGTGGAATTCCAACACCAGAAAAATCCTCTGTTCTAAGGAATAAACCATGTTGTCCACAGCACACTTGCACGTTGTGAACAGCACACGCTTACAGCAGAAAGACGACGTACAGAATGGCGCACCCACAGACTTCGTTGTCTTCTATATCTTTCACATCACTTGCAGCGCCATCTGTTGTTGAAAATTGTAACTACTGTAATTTCGAAAATTTGTCCGCCTGAAATGTACTGTTGTCCCAAGCATATTGCAACAAACGGTGTATTTCTATCGCTGCTCGTTTAGTTTTTATTGCCGTTTCAAATATACCGGTCATTTTTGAAACACCCTGTATATTGAAAGTGTGTATTGATATGTATGCCAATGTTCACAAAACGGTTAGTGTGTAATTATTAGTTCCTTAGTGTAAATTCTATTTTCCTCGGCACACGCCATCCTATATCATGCTTTCGGTACCCTCGAGAGTTATCTTCCATCCGGCAAATAAAAAATCGAGACACTGTTACGATCCTCCAGCCTCAGAGACTATAAAGTGCCAGAGTGACTTACCAGGAACAATTCAGTGCGAGGCCACAGAAGACCAATGATGTTTACAGCATTACATATCCCTCATATTGTCTACCATGCAACAAAACATTGTCTGCTAGTGGCAACTCGGGCCGGGACTGGATGTATGCAACGGTGAGCACAGCATGAGAATACCGAGTGTAGCTGAACAGCTTAATTGACGAGTAACACACAACAGTACTACAGTGCTAGTGGTGTCGATACAAAGCGGAGCAGTGGCAACGATAAACAAAGCAAACATATCATTATATCTACAACAACAATTGCCGAAGTTGACATTTCGTCAGAAAGGAGCAGAAGGGATTTCGCGGCCCCTCCCGCCGGAGGTTAGAGACTTCCCTCGGGCCTGGGTGTGTGTATTGTTCTTAGCGTAAGTTACTTTAAGTAGTGTGTAAGTCTAGGGACCGATGACCTCAGCAGTTTGGTCCCTTAGGAATTCACACACATTTGAACATTTGATCAAGGGATTTTACGGAGTGAGAAATAAATGGCAGATGAAATATTAGCGTTCTGCAGGATGAGTCAGTGGAATGTGTAGTGCGAACGATTTACATGAGGAATGCAATGATGATACGTGCGTAACAAGTGAAAGTGATACTGAAACAGTTGTCGAAACATGTAGTTCATCGTTCTTGCCGGACAGGGAGACATAAATCCCGTCTCCAATGAAACATAGTAAAAGGCAATCGTTGTCCAAGGAGCGAGTACTGAACATAATATGTTCACAGATTAGTCACAGCATAGTAAGAAATCTATTATGAACAGATTTCGAATAAGGTTCAAATGGTTCAAATGGCTCTGAGCACTATGCGACTTAACATCTGAGGTCATCAGTCCCCTAGAACTTAGAACTGCTTAAACCTAACTAACCTAAGGACATCACACACACCCATGCCCGAGGCAGGATTGGAACCTGCGACCGTAACTGTCGCGCGGTTCCAGACTGTAGCGCCTAGAACCGCTCGACCATCCCGGCCGGCTCGAATAAGGAATGCAGAATTATGGCTGTGTAGTGCATAAGAAAACCTACTGATATTCAAGGGAGGACAAGATGCACTTGTTACAAAAACTGGAGATTGCGCCCTTCAGGGTTGCTGAATATAATGTACAAGATGCGCATGATAGCGGCCGGCCGCGGTGGCCGTGCGGTTCTGGCGCTGTTGTCCGGAACCGCTGGACCGCTACGGTCGCAGGTTCGAATCCTGCCTCGGGCATGGGTGTGTGTGATGTCCTTAGGTTAGTTAGGTTTAAGTAGTTCTAAGTTCTAGGGGACTTATGACCTAAGATGTTGAGTCCCATAGTGCTCAGAGCCACTTGAACCATTTGAACCATGATAGCGACGTACTACTTTATTTCACATCGGATTGAAACGACATAGATTACAGTGATTTCGAGGGAAGCAGTGGATGGTTGTATAACTTCAGTGTTACAGAATGGCCCGGAAATTTGTAGATGAGTTAAAGAAACAACCCATCGTTCAGCAAGGAATTTTTTCTCAACTCCGACCAAACGGGATTTGAAAAGGAAATGTACATGAAATGAACCCTGGAAAGGACAGGTACAGTGGGAGTTGTATCAACATCAACTAACATCAAACCCTTAACTTATTCGTTTAAAATTAAGCCGACTTTTAGTCTGGATGGTAAAATGGCTTGAAAGTTATTTGTTTTGTTGGAGGTGTTCTGCCCACTAGTTTTCTTTCTCATGTACATGATCTTGCGAGAGCGATAGCAAATATTTACGCCACAGCACGCAAAAGTGGGAAAATCGGCGTAAGAGAGTACTATAGCTATGATATGAGCACTGCTTTTGGCCAATACCTGGTTAAAATTACTTCTTTTTGTTTGCTTCATGGTCTGTGTATAAAAATTATTCTCCTTTAAAGCAGACTGTTTCTCTTGGAAAATGTGTGACATTCCAGTTCATACCACTGTAAAGACTGGAGAAATTCAGCCTCCGGATGTGTTCTTTTTTCGTGTCTGTAGTACATTATCGCACTATCTGAGATTAGGAGTTCAAATAACTAGTTTCACATTAAACTCAGACTGTTCCGCATTGGGCTGCATGTCATCAGATTTCATCAGTCCACATCACCTCGTTACACCAAGATGCATTATTGAGTGGATACCTAGCTGAACGAGTTTGCCTTAGATCTTTATGATGTGAACCTTCGTGGTCACTTTCGCGCACCACTTTTCATTTGTTGTTCATGGTGCAAGTTAATGGTTTGTTTTGAATTTCTCTTGAATTGCGACGATGTACATTTTGTAAAGTGTAATACGTACATCCCAAAGAAAGCTGATCTGTCCACTTCACTGGCACTCATTTTCTGTCACCCTCATGATGCACATGGTGAATCATTAGCAGCTAATAATTTTCATTTCATCACTGTTAACACAAAATTTTCAAATGAACATCACTAAAGATTGAACTTGCGACCTGACACTAATGGGATTTCTTATGAGAGGGCGCGGCAGAGGGGTGTAAATCACGCCAGGATATGCAGAGATACAGAGACAAGTTTGATACTGGGCTTTATTCAGCCGAAGAGTACACAGTGCCCCTGCTGATCCAGACAACGGCGGCGTAGCGTATGCACGTACATCAGAGTGAACGCCAGCACTGGAAACTGCTACTACAGCCTCCGGCTGCTACGTTCTCGTAACGGTCCTTGTCTCAACCTGTGCGGGGTGGGAGGCAGAATGTCAGGCCTTGCCAGAAGCCCCGCACCTGCCCTCTAGAGTGCGGTGGCGCTCTTTGTGCCCACCATTTAGAGCTCCGAAAGGAAGCAGCCGTCATTGTAGGAGATCCTCAGCAGCTCTAATCGCCCGCTCACAGCAGCTTGGTCGGTGATTGAGGACAGCCTTGGACCCGCGAGGCCGCGAGGTCGCATTGTGGCTCCATCCTTGCAGACGGTAGCTTGCAGTCTGTCAGACGACGCCACCCAGAGAGCGAAGGCTAGTCATGCCTCAGCTCCCTGCGCCTATGCATCGCCAAGTTTCGGACCCGCCTCACGTTGGCTGCGGGATGTCCGTACAGCAGACCATGGTGTGCCCATCGGTGTCATTTACCTTCTGGCAACAGCTGTGCCAAATTTTCAAGAATTTCCAAATTCGTGCCTTTACTTACAATGAGTTAAAGTCATGGAATAGCGGTCTACACATATACATATGGTGGTGGTATCGCGTACACAAGGTGTAAATGGATGATGCATAGGCGGAGCTGTCACTTGTACTCAGGTGGTTCCTGAGAAAAGTTTTTCGACGTGGTTATGGCTGTACGAAATGAATTAGCAGACTGAACACGAAATAGTAATTGGAGATACGAGGTGCGGCTAGAAAAAAACCGGACTGATGCTGGAAAAAACATTTATTTACAATTATTTACAATTTCATGTTATCTCCTTCAATGTACTCTCCTCCTCGGTCTCTACACCGCTCCATACGAATTTTCCACTGTTCATAGCAATGCTGCAGATCATTTTCGGTAAGTCCATACATTACTTCCGTCGCTTTTTCTTTTACTGCTTCAACAGTCTCAAATCTAGTTCCTTTCAAAGATGACTTGACTTTAGGGAAAAGAAAAAAGTCACAGGGGGCCAAATCAGGTGAGTAGGGTGGATGATCTAAGATGGGAATGTTGTGTTTTGCCAAAAACGTCTTCACTGACAACGCACTGTGAGCTGGGGCATTGTCTTGGTGAAGGATCCATGACTTTTTTCTCCACAAATCGTTCCGTTTTCTCCGTACTCGCTCACGTAGGGTAGCCAGGACGCTAATGTAGTAATGCTGATTCACTGTTTGTCCCTCTGGTACCCAATCAATGTGCACAATCCCTTTGATGTCAAAAAAAAACAATCATCATTGCCTTGAATTTCGATTTTGACATTCGTGCTTTTTTTTGTCGTGGAGAACCAGGAGATTTCCAATGCATCGATTGGCGTTTAGTTTCGGGATCGTAAGTAAAAAACTACGATTCATCGCAAGTAATAACATTTTGTAAGAAGGTGGGATCACTTTCAATGTTTTCCAGGATGTCAGAACAAATCATTCTTCGGCGTTCCTTCTGTTCAATTGTGAGACACTTTGGAACCATTTTTGAACACACTTTGTTCATGTTGAAACTTTCATGAAGAATCTGCCTAACACTTTCCTTGTCAACTCCTGTTAACTCAGACACTGCTCTGATTGTTAAACGGCGATCTTGTCGAACAAGTTTACCGATTTTTTCAATGTTTGCATCAGTTTTTGCTGACAATGGTCTGCCAGTGCGAGTGTCATCACTGGTGTCTTCGCGGCCATCTTTAAATCGTTTAAACCACTCAAACACTTGTGTTCGCGATAAACAATCATCGCCGTACACTTGTTGTAACATTACAAACGTTTCACTTGCAGATTTTCCTAGTTTGAAACAAAATTTGATGTTAACACGCTGTTCTTTCTGTACACTCAACATTTTACGACGCACGGACAAAACGTAGCTACCCTAAATTCATTACATGCGCAGTAAAAGCATATACGAAAGGAGATGTACCACTTTAAGTAAAACTTTGAATAAGGTTCCACAGATCAGAACATTAAATACACCAGTTAAAATTTATTTGCAGGCCGCGCCAACCAGTGCGGTAAGGCAGTCGCGGTCGCGTCTCAAAGGTAGCCAATGAACACCGAGGCGGGTGCGTAAAGCAACAAGTCCCCGCGGCCACCAGCCGCTGAAAACAGTCTGCGAAGCTCAGAAAACTAAGTAGGGCTGTTAACAAACACCGCTTAGGTGAAACATACAACAAACAAACAAATTAAGCAAATATTGAAGGCCACCCTCTCGAGAAATGGTCAGCTAAAGTCTCTTAATATTCCACCAAACATGAAAATATAAAGAATGTTTAGTAGTGGCGAAAGTAATGTCTCTTAAAGCATTTGGCTGAATAAAATTTAATACAGAACAAAGTAATAAATGTTCAGAGAATAAGATCTGACAATAATTTAGTCACACCACAAGAGTGTCATGTAAGGAAAACAACAAGCTTAACTCCTCGAGGCGGCACTTAGTAAATAGACCCTACAAGCTATGCTTTCTCCCATGGTATTTAGACGTGGAAATCTACAAAAAAGTTTTAACACATACATTAAATACAGGAAATTTCTGTGAAAGAATACAAAATATAAAATAAAAGGGTACATAATAAAATCCTTAAAAACACTTACGATCACAATTTAACCCGCAATATTTTTGCCACGGCTTATTGGCAAAAGACTTTCCTAGAATACTATGGCACAAGAAATCCGACAGCCACATCATTGGGAAAATCTAAAACTGAATTTAGTCTCTCACACTGCGAATAAAAAAACTAAACTCAACTCCGTCCGAAAAGGCCATGGAAGCCCTAACGGTACCGATCGGCCTCCGTGAGATCCTCATCTACAGGCGTTACTAGATGCGGATATGGAGGGGCATGTGGTTAGCACACCGGTCTTACGGCCGTATGTCAGTTTACCAGACCAGTGCAGCAACTTCTCAATCAAGTAGCTCCTCAGTTTGCCTCACAAGGGATGAATGCACTCCGCTTTCCAACAGCGCTCGGTAGACCGGATGGTCAGCCATCCAAGTGCTAGCCCAGCCCGAGAGCGCTTAACTTCGGTGATCTGACGGGAACCGGTGTTACCACTGCGGCATGGCCGTTGGCTCACACTGCGAATTATCAACATAAAAACAACACTATGAAGCTGTCAGTGGTACAAAGAGATCCCCAGTAGAGGCACAATTACATATACAGCCATATACTTGAATGATAAGAAGTATAAATAATCTGAAGCATCCACTTCTACATCTACATGGATACCCTGCAAATCACATTTAAGTGCCGGCAGAGGTTTCATTGAACCACCTTCAGGATTCTCTATTATTCCAACCTTGTATAGCGCGCGGAAAGAATGAATATATATATCTTTCCGAACGAGCTCTGATTTCCCTTATTTTACCGTGGTATTCATTCCTCCCTATGTAGGTCGATGTCAATAAAATATTTTCGCATTCAGAGGAGAAAGTTGGTGATTGAAATTTCGTGAGAAGATTCTGTCGCAACGAAAAACATCTTTCTTTTAACGATTTCCAGCCCAAATCCTGTATCATTTCTGTGACACTCTCTTACATATTTCGTGATAATACAAAACGTGCTGCTTTTCTTTGAACTCCGTCAGTCCTATCTGGTAAGGATCCCACACCGCGCAGCAGTATTCTAAAAGAGGACGGACAAGAGTAGTCTCCTTAGTAGATCTGTTTCATTTCCTAGGTGTCCTGCCAATAAAACGCAGTCTTTGGTTAGCCTTCCCCACAACATTTTCTATGTGTTCCTTCCAATTTAAGTTGTTCGTAATTGTAATATCTAAGTGTTTAGTTGAATTTACGGGTTTAGATTAGACTGACTTATAGTGTAACAGAAGTTTAACGAGTGCCTTTTAGCACTCATGTGGATGACCTAACACTTTCCGTTATTCAGGGTCAAATGCCACTCTTCGCACCATTCAGATATTTTTTTCTAAATCGTTTTGGAGTTTGTTTTGATCTTCTGATGACTTTATTAGTCGATAAATGGCAGCGTCATCTGCAAACAACCTAAGACGGCTGATCAGATTGTCTCCCAAAACGTTTATATAGATAAGGAACAGCAAAGGGCCTGTTCCTTTGAGAACACCAGCAATAACGTCTGTTTTACTCGACGACTTTCCGTCAGTTACTACAATCTGTGACTTCTCTGACAGTAAAGCACAAACTAGTCACATAACTGAGACGATATTCCAAAAGCACGCAATTTGACTACAAGCCGCTTGTGTGGTACAGTGGCAAAAGCCTTCCGGAAATCCAGAAATACGGAATCGATCTGAAATCCCTTGTCAATAGCACTAAATACTTCATGTGAATAAACAGCTAGTTGT
The DNA here is from genome assembly GCF_023898315.1 of Schistocerca nitens. NCBI lineage: Eukaryota > Metazoa > Arthropoda > Insecta > Orthoptera > Acrididae > Schistocerca > Schistocerca nitens. The sequence continues at coordinate 851,265,818 of NC_064615.1, read as the reverse complement.
GTTTCACAATACCGATGTTTTCTAAACCCATGTTGACTGTGTGTAAATAGACAGTTTTCGTGGAGGTAATTCGTAATGTTCGAACACAATATATGTTCTAAAATCCTGCTATATATCGACGTTAACGATATGGGCCTGTAATTTAGTGGATAACTCCTACTACCTTTCTTGAATATTGGTGTGACCTGTGCAACTTTCCAGTCCTTGGGTACAGACCTTTCGTCGAGCGAACGGCTGTATATGATTTTATGGAGCTAATGCATCAGGATACTCCGAAAGGAACCTAATTGGTATACATTCTGGACCAGAGGACTTGCTTTATTAAGTGATTTAAGTTACTTCACTACTCTGAGTATATGTACTTCTACGTTACTCATGTTGGCAGCTGTTCTTGATTCGAATTCTCGAGTATTTACTTCGTCTTCTTTTGTGAACGCATTTCATAAGGCTGTGTTTAGTAACTCTGCTTTGGCAGCACTGTCTTCGATAGTATCTCCACTGCTATCGCGCAGAGAAGGCATTGATTGTTTCTTGCCGCTAACATAGTTCACATACGACCAGAAACTCTTTGGATTTTCTGCCAGGTTTCGAGACAACGTTTCGTTGCGGAAACTGTTATAGGCATCTCGCATTGAAGTCCGCGCTAAATTTCGAGCTTATGTAAAAGATCGCCAATCTTGTGGATTTTGCGTCTGTTTGAATTTGGCATGTTTGTTTCGTTGTTTCTGCAACAGTGTTCTAAACCATTTTGTGTACCAAGGCGGATCAGCTCCGTTGTTTGTTAATTTATTTGGTATAAATCTCTCAATTGCTCTCGATACTGTTTATTTGAATTTAAGCCACATCTGTTCTACACTTATATTATTAATTTAGAATGAGTGGAGATTAACTCTCAGGAAGGTGTCAGGTGAATTTTTATCTGATTTTTTGAATAGGTATATTTTTCGCTTATTTTTCGGGGATTTGGGGATTACAATATTAAGTCGCGCTACGACAACCCTGTGTTCACTAAACCCTGAATCGGTTTTGATGCTCGTTATTAACTCAGGATTATTTGTTGCTAAGAAATCAAGTGTGTTTTCACAGCCGTTTACTATTCGCGTGGGCTCATGAACTAACTGCTCGAAATAATTTTCAGAGAATGCGTTTAGCACAATTTCGGATGATATTTTATGTGTACCTCTGGAATTAAACATGTATTTTCGCCAACATACTGAGGGTAAATTAAAGTCACCACCAATTACTATCGTATGAGTCGGGTACGTGTTTGAAATCAAACTCAAGTTTTCTTTGAACCTTTCAGAAACTGTATCATCTGAATTGGGAGGTCGGTAAAAGGATCTAACTATTATTTTATACCGGTTGCCAAGAAGTATCTACTTCAATTTTGCGACAAGTTAAACTACTTCTGACAGCAAGAAACACGCCACCGCCAACCGTGTTTAGCCTATCATTTCGGAACACCGTTAGGTTCTTCGCAAAAATTTCGGCTGGACTTATATCCGGCTTTAGCCAGCTTTCAGTGCCTATAACGATTTGAGCATCAGTGCTTTCTGTTAGCTTCTAGAACTCTGATACTATCCCAACACAGCTACGACAATTTACAACTGTTATACCAATGGTTCCTGTATCTACGTTCTTCCTGTGTTAAGCGTGCTTCCTTTATGACTGAAGCCCTTCTTGTGTTTTCCCGAGACCCTCTAATATAAAAAATCGCCCAGTCCACGCCACACAGCCCCTGCTACACGTGTAGCCACCTTCTGCGTATAGTGGACACCTGACCTATTCAGCGGAACCCGAACCTAAGCCGAACCGAAGCAATAGAGACTTAGCACAGATACTTACTCTCAAACAAATATTTCAGTAAGCCATCAAGCGCAGACAGTAATGGTGGACGTATCGTAGTACGACAAATACTGCCCATAAACGAGCGATGTAGCAGATTTTTTACTCTCCTGGAAATTCCTAATGCGGCTCTCAGCACCCAGCCCTGCGCAGCATTGAATATCATAGCCGGACAGATCAGCGGGTGCGGACAGAAGGACGCCGCACTCAGCTCAGTGTCCTAGCTCCTAATTCACCAGTTACACCATGCTTCGACATAAACAGCGCTAACGGCCGACTGACCCACTGTGTCAAGAACTCGGTCCGTTATACCCTCTGGTCCGCTGCAGCTTGCTGCCTCGCTGTTACTGCTCTTACTGCCTCACCAACGCCGCTGAAGGTCTACTTTAGGACTAGCTCTGCCAGAGATAATCAGCGAGCAGCGGCAAGCGATTCACGCGGCAAGTAATGCCCGAATGCGAGACTCCCTCGGCTCGGGTAGTAGACCTACTGATGCTGTTAAACTGACAAAGTTACAGACTTTGCGGGCACAAAATCCTTCATTAGTGTGTTTCTCTGTTTCCAGTGGCCTTGCCACTACCATCACTGACGTTAAGCGCTGTCGGGCTGGGCTAGCACTTGGATGGGTGACCGTCCAGTCTGCCTAGCGCTGTTGGCAAGCGAGGTGCACTCAGGGCTTGTGAGGCAAACTGAGAAGCTACTTAATCGAGAAGAGCGGCTCCGGTATCGTAAACTGATGTACGGCCGTCAGTGCGGTGTGCTGACCACATGGCCCTCCATATCCGCATCCAGTGATGCCTGTGGGCTGAAGATTACACTGTGGCCGGTCGCGGTCGGTACCGGTGGGCCTTCAGAGCCTGTTTGGGAGCAGTTATTATTTTTTTTTAGTGTCTGTGTGTTCGCTTCGTTGCAGTTTTTTCCTATTAATTGCAACTTTGTGGCCGGCCGCTGAGGCCGAGCGGTTCTAGGCCCTTCAGTCCGGAACCGCGCTGCTGCTACAGACGCAGGTTCGAATCCTGCCTCAGGCATGGATTTGGGTGATGTCCTTAGGTTAGTTCTAAGTCTAGCGGAATGATGACCTCAGATGTTAAGTCCAACAGTGCTTAGAGCCATTTGAACCATTTAGCAACTTTGTGACTTCCATTTTTTGTTTGCTATGTAACCAAAGGCCGGTCCTTTCCGAGGTATAATTTGAATATTGCAGTGGTTAGACCAAGAAGTGACTCTCACGATGGTTGTGATGAAGAGCTTGTACTGGACATTAATCATGATTCTTCAAGTATACTGGGAATAAGTGACGATGAGATACAACACAATTAACACGTTTCGCAAACCAACACTAATGAGGCATGTGCATCCAATGGAATTCCAAAAAACTCTTATGGGAACAATCGAATCAAGTGGTCTACTAAAAGAGGGCTTCCCTCATCTACAACAAGGCAACACAGCTTTATCTTACAGGATTTTAACCAACATGATTGGGAGTGTCTGCGACCTTACGTGTGATAATTACATATGAATAAACAATCACGATCGCAAAATATCATTTACTTGATTGGTTTCGGCACATACAGCAGGATGTCTGGACCTGGTGACGTGCTGAGTATCTGTGTGCTGTCAAGACGATAACTGCTAAGTCTTGAAAACGTGCAGCTGCTCAACAGGTCGCCAGCTCCAGCAAATGGTGCAATCAATCTGAAGACGTCCTATATCAGTAATTTTAAATATATGATATTTTCCGATCGTGACTGTTTCTTCTTGAGTATTTATAGTGCAGCTTCCTGGTTTACGTCGCCAGACATGAGTGAAAGTGAGAGTTACTCCAAGCGTGTTCTCTATACGGAAGTAATACAACTGACAGACACAAAAATTGGAAAGAAAGATAGAAAACAAGGACAGATACTATGTTCACGAAACCGTTTTAGTAGAGCTGAAGGCATTCATTGGACTTTTGATATATACTGCAGTGATCGAATTTAATCATGAAATTTTGAGGCTCTTGTTGCAGATGGAAGTGGCAGAGATCCATTCCAATGTGTATCATTCAAGAACAGATCAGCATTTACACTAGCATGTCTCTGATTTGAGAAGCCATGTGACAGACAAGAGAGAAAAAAAGCTATCCGTCAGCTCTAATTGCGGATCTTTTTTCTCTGTTCATACAGAATTGCCAGGGAGTGCGTACTACAGGAAGCTGTGCCACTGTGGATCAAATGTCGGTAGGATTGCGTGCACGATGCAAATTTAAATTTTACTTCCCTAGAAGTCTGTCAAATAAGGTCTTCAGGACATGTACCTGATTGATACAAGGAGTGGGTATCTTCGCAATGGCTACTTACACACTGGTAAGGATTCTAACGGTGTAAAACTTAACATATGAGAAACGTATACTTCTGAAACCGACACAAGCTCTTATTAGGTTGACAAATCATCTTCAGAATTCCAACAGGAATCTCACCAATGGTTTGGATCCAATGAGTTGATGAAAATCCTGATGGAAAGTGACCTGACATTTGTAGGTACTGCTAAGAAAAACAAGAATTACATACCCCTAGGATTTCTACCACATAAAACATGGGAAAGTGGTTTAAGAGCTCTAACGGTTCCGTAATAAAGTGACGCTATATTCCCACGTACAAAAGAAGAATAAAGCAGTAGCGTCGGTATCTTCTATGCATACTGTAGGGGCACCGACGGTGTAAGTGGGAAACCAGAGATCATTGCCTACTAATGAAACGAAGAGTTGTGTTGATATCCTGGAAGCATAATGTGCTCAGTACAGCTGTGTTTGTCGAACTCCTCTATGGTTATAGTCCTAGTTTACCGTTGGTATTAATGCAGTAAACGCGTATGGCTTTTACAAAAACGAGTTGCCACTTTACAGATCAGATTTCATGGAAATGCTTGCGAAGGTGTTCGTTAGACCTTTGGTGGAAATTCGAGTTGCTGACAAACGTGCTACCGTTGAAACTCGAGTCTGCGTTAGAAGAGTTTTCGGTGTTCAAGTGGAACTACGGCAGCTTGAAGAGAAACTTCAGAAGCGGAAATAGTGCTGTACATGTTGCTCTAGCAGGAGGAGGAAAACTGCATACATTTGCCACTCTTACAGGAAGCCTGTAGGTCTGCAATGTACTTTAAAATCTTGTCAGAATTGTCGTCTCACATGAAGATATATCGCTGTTTGTGTATGCTTCATAAGCAATACGAAGATGACTTGCAATTATGTGTAACGTAAGTATATAATAACCAAAACTTACTGCACTTATGTCCTCAATATATTGATTGCAGTTCTAATGAATAAAATATAATAATTATGACTTCTTATTTTAATTACATAAATATGATCCTAAAGTAACAGTTTCTATGAATAAAGGATTAAAAAAGCAGAGTCTTAGTTCTTGTCGCTTATGACTATTAATGTTTCCAATTATTCGTTTAATTTGTTTTTGAAATTCCAGTCTTACGAACTATGTTGTGTATGTTTGAAGGTATTAATAAAAAAATTTAAAAGTTCCATGGCAATTATCTACTTTCTATGTAATAAATACTTTTTGAGGTCTCCAAGACCATACCTTGGTAGTTACGTGAATGATATTAAAGAGGGTGTTTAGGTACTATTAGACGTGATGCACTGTGATTCTTCCCCTTTGTTATGACTGAATGCTAGTAGCCTGTTGAAACGTGTCATCTATGTGGATTTATCAAGTGCAATCGATACAGTTAGTTTTGTATGATTGTAATTAATGAATAAGTGGGTCAAACTACCAATTAAGAGCTATTGATTGAAACTGGGGAGAAAAGAAAATTATGTATTAAGTTGATTGGAAGAACGGAAAGTCTAATAGAATACATCCCGAGGCATCAAGGAATCTTCAGTTTGGTAGCGGATGGTTGTGTGTGTGCGTGTTTGGAGTGAAAATTGTGGATGGCTTGACTACAGTGAGCACGTTCTAGTGCATGTTAAGTTTCAATGGCAACGTAGAGATGGAGATAACCCAACTTGGGTAGCTACATGAACCACGACACTGGACTGAAGGAAGGACGATTTAGAATTAATGTCCCATCGTCGAAGATAGCATAAGCTCGGTTCGTTTCAAGGATGGAGAAAGAAATATCCCGGAATTTTCCTGTAGCGGTTGAAGAAAATCACGAGGGACCTAATATAGTATGGTTGGACGCGGATTTGCACCGTCATTCTTTTGAATGTGAGTCCAATGTGCCCATCACTGCATCACTTCGCTCACTTTTGGACCGAAGACAACGAAGACGACAACGTTAGAACGTAAGCATAGGTCTACAACCGTGTAAATCTACAAGTGTCCGTGATGTTTGTAGTGCGTCCAAAATTAGTTACGACCTTCGACGTTTGCCTCACCGGAAGGGACTTAACGCCATGGTCCAGCTAACACCAATGGCAAGACGGTATTCCCTAGCGTGACGCCATTGGTTCGGTTCGGAAAGCGCTCCTGTTTCGAGGCAGTGGTTAAACAGTACCACATGGTGTCGTGTATTAGATGCATGTACAGGGTGATTCAGCTCCCCCACCGGTATCTTTTTATGCAACTCGCAATGTAATACGTGACCTTCAAAAACCACGCTCGTGATTATCATATTCTTACGCTCTCTACGCACAAACTGTTAATTCTGTTGAAAACAGTGAACAGGACCTTTTTGTAGGAAATTTAATGTAGTTACATTTGTACTGGGATATGTTTTCGTCAGAGGTCGTAGTTTTAGAGTTATTCAAGAAAAACATACAGAAGTGACCTTCAGACACGCCCCACCCCTACACTCTCTCTCCACCATTCAGGATTTCTAGAATATTATTCATGCCCCTCCCTCCTGCCAACGTACAAAAATTTACCACTGTACGAAATATTTCCCGTATCCGACCTTTTTGTAGTCGTGATAAACAGGCCTTATTACGACATAGGCTTAATCAAGCACTCATAAACAGCAAAATCAATGTTTGTGTAAATTTTACCAAACAGTTTTGTGAATTTTAACAGTGTGAAATAAACAATTACATCGTTGTAGCCGTCATTCATTCTGACTACGAAGGGACTGTGATAGTTTGGATCGAGTTGTCAATGTAATTCGTTTCTTTAATTACCCTCAAGGGCATGTTTAAATTACTAATGTTAACAAAATAGCCGACTATGCTGGTACCCTCAAGGGCACGTTTAAATTAGCCACTTTAACGAAAGATGCGACTATGCTGGTGACGTTGTAGCCCAATCAATAGAGACCAAAAAGAAATCGAATAATAGGAATGATTCGTGTACTTGGAAGTGTTTGTGTAGTGGTAGGAGTGACTGCCACAAACAACGCACCAGAAAGCTCGACTGGTGAGGTTTGACTAGAGGGTGTAGGCGCGTTTGGAAGTCACTTTCGTACTTTTCTCTTGAACAAGTCGAAAATTACGGCCTCCAGCAAAAAACGTATGTCAGTACGACATTTAGCTTCATTAATTTTTCGACAAAAAAAGTCCTGTTCATTTCTTCTGCAGGACTAATAGTTTGCGCGTAGAGAGAGAACACGTGGCTTTTGAAGGGCAGCTATAACATTGCGTGTTGCATAGAACGATATCGGTAGGGGAATTGTATCGAGCTGTACGTTCGTAAGCTCTCGTTGTGAAGTGGTAGTTTTTGGCGTGGAAGTATTGTGCAGTCGCTAGATGTTGTGAACGTCGGTTTCGTGTTACATTAATAACAACAGTGTGACAACTCTGAACACGAAATTCACGATAAAAATGATTGTCCAATAGCACGTTCACCAGCTACGAAGATTTCGAGCGATGGAAGGATAATTCCGATCCGTGAACACGGCACCGAATTTGTGTGCTCTGCGGTTTTGAACACGACTGCAATAATTTCGGCCCGACTTTAGATGTCAAGAGAGTAGTGGACAGGCCATCTGCCGTACTTAACGTTCACCGATCTATGGTACTGGGAACTGGGACGGAAAAGAACCAAAGGAAATGAGAATAATGATGAAGCAAAATGAACTCTGTCTTTACTAGAAACTCCGGACAAGAAAAACAGTTACTACAAACTGGTAATGAAGATGGACACATGCCAAGAGAATGCAATGCGCAGACATGTGTTTGCTTATTATCAAGATTACGAAAAACGTATTTCAAGTCCGCCCCTGGTAGCTGAGTGGTCAGCGCGACGGAATGTCACACCTAACGGCCCGGGTTCGATTCCCGGCTGAGTCGGAGATTTTCTCCACTCAGGGACTGGGTGTTGTGTTATCCTTCTCATCATCATTTCATCCCAATGCCACACGGCATTTCATTTACCTATTCCAAATAAACTTATTTCACCCTCAATGAAACCGAGCTGTTAAGTGTGAGTAGGTCATCACTTCGAAGTTGTCCTCACGAGCTTGGTTTGTGGCACGAAAAATTTTAATCTTTGATATTTATCATAGATAAAAGGGGCATAGTGGTCTGGAAAGAGAGATACCTTCACCCTGTGAGGAGATTTTCATTCTAAGACACTGTGTGGCTGGATGAGACATGATAATGCGTGTTACACGTTGACAATGGGGTGAACACGCTAGGCTGAATACGGTACACAGCACAAGGAACGACGAAATTACCGTTTGGCAAGGGTGGCAGGATGATCGTCATTCACTCTGACTCTGGGCGCGGCTTCATTTCAAATTAATTGCTGTTCATTTCCAGGAAGCAAGGTTACTATCACGTGGCAATGAACGGCAATGATTTCACGAAGTGGCTTTTCTAATTTTCTGCTACAAAATATTCCTATGAATTCAATAAAGTAGTGGACAATGCACCTTACCACCCTCTTGTGATGGATAAAGCTATCAACAATGCAGTGGAAGAAAGCGGACATTTTGCTCCGGGTACAAAGAAATGCTCCATTGGATAAAGTTGAACCTGTCATGAATAAGGCGGGGCTAATGGAACTTGTAGCGCTGTAGAAGAAAAAACTCGACGCTACTAGGTCGACGAAATGACTAACGCTAAAGGATATAGTTTAACGCTTATTTAAATCCGAATGAGAATAATTCTGCTAGGTCAACTGAGCCACCGAAGCACGAGTTTTAATCTCCCAGGTAGTTTTGTATCAGAGCAGACTTCGTTCAAGAGTCAAAAGTTCATTACTGAAACATCTACCAAAGTATGGCTAAGTCACGTCCCCGCAACGCTCTTTCTTCCAGAAGTGCAAGACTCGTAGGAGAATTTCTGTGAGTTTTTGAAGGTAAGAGATGAGGCACTGAGGGCAGTAAAGCTGTGATGACGGCTCGTGACTCATACTTGGGTAACGCGGTCTGTATAGTACTTCCGAGTTCGAGTCTGGGTCCGGCAAACGGCTTCAATCTATCAGGAAGTTTCATGTGCACTGCAGAAGGAAAAATTCATTCAAGAAGATTACGCTCAATATGACAAAAGAAACCATTGCAAATGTTACATCACAGGAGTGGACTCGAATTGTCAGCCATACTAAGAAGGTAGTTCAGGAGACACGGATTCTTAGACCGTTGGAACAACTGACTGAAGAAACTGACATTTCAGTTGGCACCAGTTCCGAGTACGAGGAAGAGCACAGTGACGATTTTCCCCTTGGGGTGGTTCAGCTTACTCGTATAACTGCCAGTCTGCAAAGAAACGTTCACTGATGTAGCTCCTCTGTTCAAAAATGGTTCAAATGGCTCTGAGCACCATGGGACTCAACTTCTGAGGTCATTAGTCCCCTAGAACTTAGAACTACTTAAACCTAACCAACCTAAGGACATCACACACATCCATGCCCGAGGCAGGATTCGAACCTGCGACCGTAGCGGTCTCGCGGTTCGAGACTGCAGCGCCTAGAACCGCACGGCCACTTCTGCCGGCCAAATTCCTCTGTTAACCCGAGTAGTTTACACCTCTGAAATTGTCACACGAAGTGTACACCGGGGTCACAGCGACCCTCAGTCATTTGCTGCAGAAATTTCCTGGAAATATAATAATTTATAAATTGGAGTCTCACGCAATGGAAATGGAAATGAGCGTTTGGCGCCATTGGCCGGGAGGCCCCCTTCGGGGCAGGTCCGGCCGCCTTGGGGCAGGTCTCATTGCATTCGACGCCACATCGGGCAACCTGCGCACCGGATGGGGATGAAATGATGATGAAGGCAGCACAACACCCAGTCCTTGAGCGGAGAAAATCCCCAACCCAGCCGGGAATCGAACCCGGGCCCGTAGGACGGTAATCCGTCACGCTGACAACATTTTTCTTTTTTTTCCCCTTTGTTCGGTATTGTTCGTTGCGTTTGGTCTGGGTGGACGTCACAAGACATCCGTTCAAGATGATCGTTGATTCATTTACTCAGTTTTTTTATTACAGAGGGGGAGAAGCCCTCTGACCGAACACGCTGAACTACCATGGCGGCTTATCCGGGCGGACTGTCTCACGCAATAAACTCATGTTATTTCACTTCTCTCATGTCCTTTTCAATGAATATTATTATTAATAAATGCAAAATTCGAGACTAAGTAAAAACTGTCTTGGAAAGTTTTCTGTGAAGGAATCTGAAAGTGACACGGATCTAAAGACTTCATTTGCAGTTTAATTAGATGAAGATGCTGGTCATTTAATAAATTGCACGTATTATACAAATATTTTGACGTATTCTGAATCATTCACACATCCGTTCATCTATTATTTCCACGCACTTGCATTATTGACTACAATGCTATCGGCAGCTGGCAGGACTGAACTATTAGGGACAGCTGTGTTCCAACAACAACAACAATTCTTACCGTGGCCGACTATATTTTGTTCATCGTTGTCTACAGATCCGGTAAAATGGTCAGTTTCGCTATTGTCCATAACCGCTTCAGAATCACAATCATCACGAAAGTAAATTCCGTCACTCTTACAGTTGAGTTCTTTCAATACTTCTTCCCGCGCAGCGTCTTCCGTTACGAAAATGACATTCCTACGTGCCACTCTCACATAAATGAACTTCACACTCCGCGACAGAAAAGTTACAAGGTGTACTGCAGAGTCACAACGATCCCGAAAAACGTACAGGGTGACAATTATTGAACTGTATAAAAAAAGGAAATTAGTTACAAACTACGGCGCGCACACTCTATATTCAACATATAAACGTCGCTACAGATATTCGGATTTAGGTTATGACATGTTCGAAGTGCCTGTCATCGTTGGCGATGATGTGCTGCAGACGAATAGCGCCATTCTGCGTGACCCGCTGAAGTGCGGAAACATCGACGCTGTCGATGACCTGAATGGCACTTTTCAGATCAGCAATGGTTTTGGGGTTATTGCTGTATAACTTGTTTTTGATATAGCCCCAAAAGAAGGAGTCGCTTGTGTTCAGATCCGCAGACTATGGTGGACAATCGAGGCCCATGGCAGTAGCCTCATGGTACTCCAAAACGGGAGTGCAGTCCCCAGACTGCTTTTACAGGACATCAAACACTCCCCTGCGTCGATGGCGTCCAGCTCCGTCTTGCATCATCCACATCAGGGGAACTTTGGATAATGGAGATGAAATCATTTTCCAAAAACTTCACGTACCTTTCGGTAGTCACCGTGCCATCAAGGAATATCGCACCGATTATTCCGTGACACCAATACAGTCATCCGTTGAAGGTGAAGAGTATTCTCGTTCGAGAAATGCGGATTCTCAACCCCCAAATGCGCCAGTATTGCTTATTGACGAACTCAAATCAAATGGATCCAAGCACTATGGGAATTAACATCTGAGGTCATTAGTCCCCTAGACTTAGAACTACTTAAACCTAACTAAACTGAGGACATCACACACATCCATGCCCGAGGCAGGATTCGAATCTGCGACCGCAGAAGCAGCGCCGTTCCGGACTGAAGCGCCTAGAACCGCTCGTTCACATCGGCCGGCTGACGAACCCATCCAAATGAAAGTGGGCTTCGTTTCTAAACCAAACCATGCATAAGCATACTAATTTCCATCATGCCTTGCGGCCAACGGTACAGTTTGACGTCCTAACGCAAACTGTTAAGAGCTTGTGAGGATTTTATTTCATAAAGTTCAATAATTGTCAGCTTCTATTTCTGTCATAATTAAACGATGCCTCTCGACTGTGAATGTCGGTCGTCTACTAGGTCTGACGTTGATAGAAGCGGTCTGTGTGTGTGCAGTGACGCATGCACAGCAGCAAACGAACTCCATGATCAGTGGTCCTGGTGCACATTTCTAAGAGTAAGTATTGCCGTTTTGTTGCCGTCAAAGTAAGTATGCCTTGCGGCCGGCTAACGTCGACAAACTAACGTAGGTGTGGCACTATCGTCTCCTGCTGGAACGCTCAGCACACACTGGCAACTACGCTTCCATCTCCAGTCTACTCACTCCGCACAGAACTGCCGAAAGCCGCAAGTTATTTCAATCGCACTCCAGAGAGATGCGCCTATACTGAACTGCACAGTAAACTAATCTGCCGAGCCGGGTGTTTACCTCGCTGACAGCTGTGGGAGTGCTGCGTGACGCCCCGGCTGGTAGCGGCTTCCGCGCCCCTCGCGGTGCCCGCCGGACACAGGTCTCGCATTACCGCCTCTCAAGGCCAGCGCACCACATCAGCCGGGCCCCGCTCAGCTCGGCCATTATTAATGAGCGCCGGCCGCCTTTGTCGCGCCGCCACTTTGCCCGCCTTAATGAGCGACCAGCGCCGCCGGCGACCTCCGGGCGTCCCGATAGCATCTGCACGCCGAGCAGCGGAAGGGGCCGAGCACACGCACGCACTCCTCACCATCTGACAGACGCACTCGCCCTAGTCTTTCTTTTGTTGCCCGGGCTCGCAGGGGGCCCCACGTCCGAGAGGGCGCGCGCGCGCTCTATGATGGACGACGTATCGCCAGGGTCCACGAGCGCAGGTGTTCGAAATTTTCTCCGACGGCCCGATAGAGTGCTCCGCTTTTCGGAGCGCGGCTGCCAAACGATAGCATCTCGGCGGGCGATGCCCGGCTGTGGCAGCCGTCCTGACAGCTGCCGATAACTTACTCCCGCAGCGCACCTTCCATTAGTCACGTGTCGCTCGGACGCGTCCTGATCGCAATATGTAGTTAGCTGTAGCTCGCATCGCTACTCCGCTCCGAGAGCCGCCCTTGCCGGAACTCTCATATCCGAGAGAAGTGACCCACAGCTATGACAATAGACGCTGGGATTTTCAAGACTCATGTTTGTCTAATATGAAATTGTGCTCCACACTGGGCTCTGGATACCCACTTCCTTGCCGGAACTCTTATATCCGAGAGAAGTGATCCATAGCTATGACAATAGACGCTGACATTTTCAAGACTCATGTTTGTCTAATTTGAAATTGTGCTCCACACTGGGCTCTGGATACCCACTCTGCACGAAGGCAATCGGACTTCCGTAGAAATCAATTATTTACTCCTTGTTTCCGTCGCTTTCTTCTTGCTCTGCTCTTTGCTGACGCCGGCTACGAGCGTTTTTCGCTTGCTGTGTTACGAGATAAGTAATTTATCTAGTAATTAATCGTTTTTGCTGTATATTCTATAGTATCTAGGTGAATTAGTGTCAGATAGACGTGATATATTGAAGGTTTCAGTTTTTATTTGCGTCCGAATAAGATAAGCTAAGTTACTGTTTAGGAAAGTTTCACGTGCATGCAAACGTTTGTTTACATTCTTAACTGACGTTAAATTCGCGGGATTATCAATTAAGCCGGCCGGAGTAGAATAGCGATTCTAGGCGCTACAGCCTGGAACCAAAATGGTTCAAATGGCTCTGAGCACTATGGGACATGACTTCTGAGGTCATCAGTCCCCTAGAACATAGAACTACGTAAACCTGACTAACCAAGGACATCACTCACATCCATGCCCGCTACAGGATTCGAACCTGCGACCGTAGCGATCGCGCGGTTTCACACTGTAGCGCCTAGAACCGCTCGGCCACTCTGGCTGGCTGCTACGGTCGCAGGTTCGAATCCTACTTCGGGCATAGGTGTGTGTGATGTCCTTAGCTTAGTTATGTTTAAGTAGTTCTAAGTTCTAGAGGACTGATGACCGCAGCAAAGTCCTATAGTGCTCAGAGCCATTTGAACAATTTCATTATCAATTAAGTCAGTGCACAATACTCAGTATTTACGTTTATTAGTGTCATTTAAACTCGGTACATTGAAGGTTGCAGTTTTTATACGTTTTATTAGGTAATTTTTCGCGTGTACGTAAACGTTTGTTTACATTATAAATGTGACTTAGGAAGTCGGGATGAGGGGTACACTTAGCATGGAAGGTCAAGGCCCCTACTATATCACTCCTTAACACAACAACTAGCAAATCAATAATTGACAATTTATTCAAAACAAGCTTTTATAAAACAGATAAGGGTCAATCAACACGTGGCCGTGTTTAAGACAATATCAACATATACAGTCACTTGACTTAAGAGATGAGCTCGGAGATTTCATTACTTAAGAAACATAAATTACAATCTGAAGGTGATTTTAAAAGGTGGCACAGATAGTTTTTTTTAAGGCAATAATCTGCAATATGAAAGTGATTTACAAGTACACCAGTTCGTTACGAACCCAAATAACTTAAGGAGCACAACAAGTTAATTAATACAATTGAATTAGAAAACCTATTTTTTTTAATACGCGACACAGGTTAAACAGGCAGTGACGCCAGGCTGTCCTGAAATGCCAGAAGCAGAAAACCAGCCGTCCAAAACAACACCTAAACCCCGGGGCCCAACCGGAAGTCACTTCCCATTAGACGACACGTCACAGCTTCTGAGCACCGAAGCAGAACGTGGCTCCGCTCCCACACACCCCAATTCGCAGAAAACTGGAAGACAAACAGACCGCAGAAAACACGGCAAACACCAAGCAGACATCAATTAATATAAGTTAAGAGATCAATAAACAGCAATATAAATGAAGAACCAATAAATTCTTTCAATAGAAGTGACAAGTTTTACAGCAATATCAAAGCTGTAAAACATTTAAACTACGAACTGTCCACAAGTCCAATGCTTTAAATAATGTATCAGACTTTTACACTCTCATAGTTTGCCACAGATATTTCCACATGTGATTAAGGCCGACAATGTGTACAAAGATGAAACGCAAAAAAATTCAAGAAAATATCACGTTATTCAAATGCACAATTTCACAACGATGCTAGGTTTTGTGCACTTTAATTTGGTTGCATAGGTCTGCAATGTAGGTGGCAATTGTGTACGCTTGGTATGCAGAAAATTAGAACTAGACTATCGCCTAATATCTTCAATACCTTACAGTTACTACATCATTTGGGAACACTGATTTTTTAAAGGAAGTAGTGACTACTGTTCTCCATGCGGTCACACACCTTGCTGGCTGCTCTTACATCAGCAACACGTACGTTACGGTAACCAAGCAAAAGTACACTCGCTGCAACCTAAATCGTTCAACGAAACGAAGACACCAAAATCACCTACACCTTCGATGGAGAGCGTTGTTCGAGATGGTCTCGAGGGATGGGTCTCTCCGAGAAAACAGGCGCCAAGGCAATACGCCGAACAGCGCCCGGAGTTGACATCAGGCAGGTCCACCACAAACTCGCGACCGTGTTGCAAGGTAGACCGGCCGCGCCGCTAATGGGCGAGCCCGCGTGTTTTCCTCCTTCGTCCCGGCGAGTACGTCGTTCCGCCTCGTAGCGAGTCCGACCCCAACTTTCCTTGCCCCAACTGCCGCGACCGCAAAACAGCCCCCAGATCACAACAGGGGAAAAGATCGTAGTACAGCCAGGTAGTCGATAGTGACGTGCCAAAGAGCTGGTGTGCCAGGGGAGGCGCACCACGGCTCAATAAATACGAGGGTTCATCAGTTTAAGTTAGTGTACAATACCCAGTATTTACGTTTATTAGTGTCATTTAGACTCGATACTTTGAAGGTAGCAGTTTTTATACATTTTATTAGGGAAAGTGATACTGACATTAAATTCTAACCTCACTTGTATACGTTTGGCTAGCAGAGCCTGCGACCGTTACAGTTAAGCCAACGTAAAATACGTGGTAAATTAGTGTTACACTACGATATCTGAATAAATCAGTGTTACAGTACAACTTCTGAGTCCTTCTTAATTACGGTTTAGCTAGCAGAAAGGTAAAACTCACCTCGCCGTCTGCTTAAATTTCTTTGCTTGTTGTGGGCTTTAACTGATCGTGTACTGTTAGCCCATCGGGTCTTATAAGGTAGAGTTCGTTTTTGTGCTTTACTTTCTGAACTATTATTGTTAGCTAAAGGTTTTTTTGTACCTGCGTAGGTCAGTGTACAATACTCAGTATTTACATTTATTAGTGTTATTTACACTCGATACATTGAAAGTGACAGTTTTTATAGTTTTATTAGGTCAGTTTCGCGTGTACGTAAACGCTTGTTTACGTTATAAATACGTGGCATAATCAGTAGCTGTAGCTTACCGTAGGTTACTGCTTAATTCGTTAATAATATTCACTAGATAGTCCCTAGCAATTTACTGTAGGTCACTGTCTTATTATTTAGTATTCACTAGATAGCCCCTAGCAGGAAAATAAGCAACAGATCTAGCTTCTACCATACATTTTTATTGTTTTTCATTGTTAAGTATCCTTTCTGCCAACTATAGTGCAGCTGTTAACTTTGTGTGGCAGTAGGTTTCCTTAAGTTTCTTATAGTAAATAAGTTATTAGCTAGATGGATAGGGACTGTGTCTGTTGTGTGCGGATGCAGGAGGAGTTGGCCACAGTCCAAACGCAGCTGGAAGCTTTGTTGGCCAGAATCAACAAGCTCCAGAGTGCCACCTTGAGGTGCGGTGGGGATGGGGTGCCTGGAGCAGCCTCTGCTGTACTAGATGTGCAGGGGGGATGTCATCACTGAGCCGACCTTAGGTGCGACTGAGCCGGCCGGCCCACACTCAGCGTGGGTGGCAGACAGCGTGGGTGGCAGACTGTGTCGAGGTCTCGAGCCTCAAGGCGAAGGCTGCATGGGGGACGCAGGCTCCTGCCAAATCCCATGCACTTTGCTAATAGATTCAGTGTGCTATCTGACTCTAGGAGGGTGGGGGAGGCTAAGCCGAATCAGAATGCACCTTCTGACAGGATAGTGGCCGTTCCTTCAGCAAGGTCTGGGCTGGCACGTGGGGGTAGGGGTTTGTTAGTTATTGGGAGCTCCAATGTTAGGCGGGTCATGGAGCCCCTCAGGAACATAGCGGATAGGGCGGAGAAGAAGTCCAACGTTACTCGGTGTTCTTGCCAGGGCGCCCTGTTCGGGATGTGGAAGAGGCTCTTCCGGCGACTATCGAGCGTGCGGGGTGCAGCCAGCTGCAGATTGTAGCAGAAGTCGGCACCAACGACGCCTGTCGTCGGGGTTCCGAGGAAATCCTTGGGTCCTTACGACGGCTGGCTAAATTGGCGAAGGCCGCCTCTATTTCGCGAGGTGTGGATGCCAAGCTGACGATCTGCAACATCGTACCCGCGGTGGACCAGCGTCCTCTGGTCTGGAGTCGAGTGGAGAATCGAAACCAGAGATTACATCGACTTTGTGACGAAAATGTTAGCAGATTCCTCGACCTACGCTATGAGGCGGAAGGTTGCAGCACGCCCCTCGATAGATCAGCGGTGCACTACACACAGGAAGCAGCTACATTGGTAGCACAGTACCTGTGGCGCGCACATGGGGGATTTTTTGATTAGGTTCCTCCCCACGGGAAACAAACAGTTGGCCTGAAAAATTACCAATTCATGACACTGATGTGGGTGTGCCAACTGTAAAAATTGTTAGTTCGCCTAAACAGGTCATTCCAAATTATTTAAATATGGTAAATCTCATGTTAGTAAATTGACGAAATGTCTGTGGCAAGATCCCCGAGTTACTCTCCGAAGTAGACAGTAGCAATGCCAATATTGTATTAGGTACCGAAAGCTGGATAAAATAAGATATAAACAGCAGTGAAATATTGAACTCGCATTGTACAATGTTTAGAAAGGATAGGTCTGATGATGCTATGGGAGGTGGTGTGTTCATTGCAGTTAAAAGCTGTTTACATGCAGCTGAAATCGATACTGGGTCGGACTGTGAAATAGTCTGGATAAAGCTGTCAATCAGACAAGGATTGACCATTGCATTAGGAAGTTTTTATAGGCCACCAGCATCCGCAACAAACGTCGCAGAACGTTTCAGTGAAAGTCTTGAGCACATAGGAAATAAATACCCAAATTATCCTTTAGTTATAGGTGGAGACTTTAATCTGGCTTCCTCTGAATGGGAAAATTACACGTTTATCACAGGGGGCAGATGTAAAGACTCCTGTGACGGTATTCTAGGAGCGCTCTCAACAAACAACCTTCAGCAACTGGTTAGAAAAACAACTCGAGATGAAAACTTATTAGATATCTTGGCGGCAAACAGACCTGATCTTTTTGAGGAAGTTAATCTAGAAGAAGATATTAGCGACCATAATGTCCTCGTAGCTTCTATGTCAGTGGAAGTTGCAAAAAAAAAAAAAAAAAAAAAAAAAAAACAAATAAAAGTGTCATTAATGAATATCTTTATAGCTCCAAGCATTCACCCCGGGACACAAAAATGTTGAGCATCTTTGGTCAGAATTTAAAGGTATTGTCCACCACGTGCTAGAGGAATAGGTGCCTAGTAAAAATGTAGGGGAGGGAAAGATCACCTTGGAACAACAAACATATTAGGAAGTTGCTGAGAAAGCAGAAAATTTTGCTCAGTCGTTTTAAACGTAGTCACTGCCCCGCTGACAAACAGGAATTATGCGCAATGAAAGCAGCTGTCAAAAGGTCAATGAGAGATTCTTTTAGCGAATTTGAAAGCAATATTTTGTCTGCAGATTCTAAAAAGTACCCCAAAAACCTATGAACACTACAAATAATTCAATACCTTTTCCTGCTGACAATACGAATAATGTAATGGACAATGATAAACAGAAGGCCCGTAATTCTAAACCTAGCTTTCAAAAACTCTTTTACGGTGGAGGACTGCAGCACCATTCCCCCTTTCAAGTATCGAACAAACGCAAGGATGGCTGACATAGTGGTTAATGTATGTGGGATTGTAAAATAGTTAAGATCCTTAGACGCCAGAAAGGCATGTGGCCCAGACGATATCCCCGTAAGGTTAGATGTTGACTATGCTACAAATGTAGCACCATTCTTAACCATAGTCTATCAGAGATCGTTGGAACAGCGTGAAGTTTCACGGGACTGGAAGAAAGCCCAGGTCATAGCATAGAAAATCGGATGCACATAATTACCGGCGAATTTCACTAACGGCGATTTGTTGCAGAATGATGGAACATACTTGGAGTTCCTACATAATGACCTTTCTATACTCTGATAAGCTCATCTGCAGAAACCAGCACGGTTTTAGGAAACAGCGGTCATGCGAGACACAGCTGCCCCCCTTTGTGCATGATATACAACTGGCTCTTGATACCGGCTCCCAGGTTGATGCCATATGTCTCGACTTTCGAAAGGCGTTCGACTCAGTTCCGCACTGTCGCTTACTCCAAAAAGTGCGCGCTTACGGTCTATCCGAATAAATATGCGGTTGGATAGAAAGTTTTCGAACAGACAGAGAGTGTCCTGAATGGGGTGACTTCAACAGAAACAAGCGTAACTTCAGGTGTGCCCCAGGGGAGCTTAATACGTCCGCTGCTTTTTACGATTTGCATAAACGATCTGGTTGATGGTATTGGCAGCGGCATTAGACTGTTTGCCGATGATGCTGTAGTCTACAGGAAAGTAGTATCACACGGTAGTTGTGAACAAATCAATGAGGAATTGCAGAAAACAAATTTCTGGTGTAATGACTGGCAGCTATCTCTTAATTTTAGTAAGTGTAACCTACTGCGTATAATAAAGCGAGTACAAAATAAATGTCCAATCATTGGAATCGGTAACATCAGTCAAGTATCTGGGTGTGACTATTCGAAGTGATCTCAAATGGAGTGATCAGATTACACAAGTAACGGGCAAGGCGAACTCTAGATTGCGGTTTATTGGTAGAATCCTAAAGCGATGCAGTCCTTCAACAAAGGAAATTGCTTACAATATGTTAGTTCGTCCAGTCTTAGAGTATTATTCGTCTGAATGGGACCCTTATCAGCTTGGTTTGATTCAAGAGATTGAGAAGGTCCAAAGAACAGCGACAAGATTCGTGACTGGTACATTTAGCCGTCGCGAGAGACACCGCGCTAAACGGAAGGGGCTGCTCACTAAATACCGAAATCCGATCTTCGCTGGGGATGTAGAGCAATGATCACCATTCAAAGATAAGGGAAATTAGAGCTCGTACTGAGGTGTTCAGGCAGTCGTTTTTCCCTCACGCTATCTGCCAGTGGACCAGAGGGTCGGAAACAAGACTTTGAAGTGAATGAGTACTGAATATGAATTGAGAGTAAATCGAAGAAAGACGAAAGTAATTAGAAGGAGCAGAAACAGGAACATCGAATAACTTAACATCATGACTGGTGATCACGAAGCAATGAAGTTAAGGAATTCTACTACGTAGACAGCAAAATAACCCATGATGCACTGAGCAAGGAAGGCATAAAAAACAGTCTAGCATTGGGAAAAAGGTCATTCCTGGTCAAGAGAACTCTACTAGAACGAAACGTTGGCCTTTATTTGAGTAAGAAATTTCTCAGTATGTGCGTTTGGAGAACAGCATTGAATGGTAGTGAAACATGGACTGGTGGAAAATTGGAACAGAAGAGAATTTAAACTTTTCAGCTGTGGTGCTAGAGAAAACATGTTGAAAATTAGATGGACTGATAAGGTACGGAATGAGAAGATTTTCTGTAGAATCGGCGAGGAAAGGAATCTACGGAAAACAATGACAAGAGAAAGGGGCAGAATGGTAGGACACCTGTTAAGTCATCACTTAACAGCTTCCTTGGTGCTACAGGGAACTACAGGGGGTAAAAGCTGTAGAGGAAAACCGAGAATTGAATGCAGCCACCAAATAATTGAGGACACAGGTTGCAAGTGTTACTCTGAGATGAAAGGATTGGCGCAGGAGAGGAATTCATGGTGGACCCATCCAGACCAGTCAGAAAAAAAAATAGTAATATTGTTGCACCGCAGAATAGTAATTAAGTGTAGAAATAAAATTTCGTAAAAACCGGCTGGGACGAAGTTAAGAGGAGTTGATGGCTGATAGCTGGACGTACAAGACCACAGTTACAGGTAGCCTGCATAAACCAGTTATGTTGGCCACTGATGCATAGTTATACGGATGGCGTTAACTCCATTATCATCAGCTAAGCTCTGAAGATGGATCTCTGACGCACCATGCAGTAAATGACATCATAAGGACGGCTGTATTGTTACATTTTCTTACATAAGTAAACAGCCGAAGTCCCACAGACCTCCGATCACACGGATGGCCGCACAAAAACTTAAGAGAAACCCGTCCGCCGGCTGCAAAATGTTGCCATGAACAAAGTCTGAACTCGGGAGAGTGGGAGTACAGACAGAGGGTTTATTGTTTCATAGCGTGCAACAGTGGAAGTCAGGAACCTCCGATTCAGCACCTAGACGACACAACTCTCTTCTCTAGCGAGGCTACATGTCGTAGCTTCATCTAAGGATGTCCGAATAATGACTTTCAGAATGCAAACTTTGAATAATGAACACTTTGAAGCTCAGCCAAAAGCGCTGACAGGTTCAGAAAACGGAAGCAGATTGGGTCACACGTACGAGGCAATCACGTCACCGACTACTAAAAAGTCCCTGTCTTCCTTCGTCCTCAGAGTTAGGCCTCTCCGTCAGCTTCACTGATAAACATGGAAAATCGTCTGTATTACCTGCTGAATGCTCTGATGACTGCAAAGAAGTGTCCGCAGCCGCCACCATCTTGTATTTCATTGCTATGTATCTGCAGCCATGTGGTTGTAGAGGAAACTACAGCTCTTTAGCTGCACGCCTACCGGTCACAACGGTACCTGAAGGTGAGCGCCGGGCCAATCTTCCTTGAATGAAGAAGTGATCTGTCCATCTGCGGGCTGTTCAGCTTGGGAGCAGGGTCCCTGTCCCATCACTCTTGGGCAGTATAAGTACTGCCATACCGATTCTATGCTGGGATTGGCGCTCATGCTATCCTTCGTATCACTGCTGGGTCTTACACGCTGTCTCGACAACCGAGCCGGCCGGAGTGGCCGCGCGGTCCTAGGCACTACAGTCTGGAACCGCGCGTCCGCTACGGTCGCAGGTTCGAATCCTGTCTCGGGCATGGATGTGTGTCATGTCCATAGGTTAGCTAGGTTTAAGTAGTTCTAAGTTCTAGGGGACTGATGACCTTAGAAGTTAAGTCCCATAGTGCTCAGAGCCATTTGAACCATTTCGACAACCGACAACAGGGGCATGCGGGATTCTGGGGCCGAGCTGGAACACAGTTACACTGAACTGAGAGAGCTGACTCTCTGGCAGCCGTCCACAGCCACGCGGGCTGTATTGACGCGCCGGCCGCCGTTCCCTCCTACGACAGGGCCACAGAGCTGACCTCAGACCTCAGACCAATATGCATCTTCCAGCGGCGTGGCCTCTGAACGTCTACCGTTAGGCAGTGCTGTCAAGAGGACGGAGGGATCATAAAACTCCCGTTAATTTTTTTTTTTTTTTTTTTTTTTTTTGGATTCATCAATCTTCTGGCGTGTTTGATGCGGCCAGCCCGAATACCTCTCCTGTGACAATCTTTTAATTCCAGATTAGCACTTACAACCTAAGCCTTCAGTTATTTGCTGGATGGATGTATCCCAATCTCTCCGACCCTACGTAGTTTTTACCGTCTACAGCTCCCTCTGAGGCAACGGCCTTGCCGCAGTGGATACACCGGTTCTCGTGAGATCACCGAAATTAAGTGCTATAGGGCGTGGTCGGCACTTGGATGGACGACCATCCAGGCCGCCACGAGCTGTTGCCATTTTTCGGCGTGCACTTAGCCTCGTGATGCCAATTGAGAAGCTACTCGACCGAATAGTAGCAGGTTCGGTCAAGAATACCATCTTACGACCGGGACAGCGGTGTGCTGACCCCACGCCCCTCCTATCCGCATCCTCCACCAAGGATGACACGGCGGTTGGATGGTCCCGATACGCCACTCGTGGCCTGACGACAGAGTGCTACAGCTCCCTCTATGACCAAATAAGTTATTCCCTGGTGCTTTATCAGGCTGTTCCTTCTTCTTGTAAGTGTTCCATTTATTCGTTTCCTCGCGCAACTTTCTCATTCCTTTCATTGCCAAAACATCTAATTTTCAACATTCTTCTATAGCACCACGTCTCGAATGCTTCGATTTTCTTTTGTTACGGTTTTCCCACAGTCCATGACCAACTGCCATGCAATGCTGTGTTCCAAACGTATATTCTCAGAAATTTCCTCCTCAAATTCAGTCCTACGTTTGATACCAGTAGACTTCGCTTGGCCACGAATGCCCTTTTTGCAGACCTAGTCTGCTTATTGTGTCCTCCGTGCTTCGTCCATCATCAGTTATTTCCTGTCTAGGTAGCAGAATTTCTTAACCTCATTCACTTCGTTATGATGTTAAGTTTCTCGCTGTTCTCATTTCTGCTGTTTTCCATTACTTTTGTCCTTCTTCGATTTGCTTTCAGTTCATATTATGTACTCATTATACTGTTCATTCGACTGAAAACATTCTGTAATACTTCTTCACTTTCACTGAGGATAACAATGTCATCAGCGAATCTTATCATTAATATTCATTCACCTTGAATTTTAATCTCACTCGAGAACCTTTCTTTTATTTCCGTCATTGCCACTTGACGTGTAGATTGAACAGCAGGGCGAAAGACCGCATTTCTGTCTTACACCCCTTTTAATTCACTTCATTCTTGGTTTTCCATTCTTATTGTTCTCTCATGGTTCTTGTACATATTGTATACTACTCTTTTCCTATGGATTAACTCTATTCCTCTCTAAATTTCGAACATCTTGCACCATTTGTTGCTGTCGAACACTTTTACCACGTCGAAAAACCCTATGAAAGTGTATTGATTTCTTTTCAGTCTGGCTTCCATTGTCAACTACAACGTCAGAACGGTCGCTCTGGTGCCTTTATCTTTCCTAAAGCCAAACTGATTTTCATCTACCAAAACCGCAATTTCCTTTTCTGTTCTTTTGTATATTGTTCTTGTTATTAATTTGGATGCAAAGCTGTTAAGCTGACTGTAGGATAATTCTCGCACTTGGCAGCTCTCTTTAATATACCATTGTTAACTGAATGATACCCCATTAGTGCCCTGGTGCTTCCCAGGGTCACTCCCTCATCCTTCACAGGACCTCCGGATAAAAAACATAAACTCAGCCCACACCGCTAAATCACCTAGCGCTTGAATACACGGATGCTTCCTTCTAGTGCAACAACAAAGATGCCGGTTAGAGTTATGTGTAAGAATTTTAATTTGTTCAAAAAGAAAAGATAAAATATAAATTTTTCAACATCGTTGGAAATTATTCACACACCTGTAGGCTACTCCACTCATGTCCTTGCTTTGTTGTTGCTGTGTAATTGAAAAGTTTCGCCTCGTGGTGACTTTACAACGTTCTACAGACTACAACTACGTAGGCTAGTTCTGGTTTCCTACCTACTTGGTGTTCGGAAATTCCCGTTGGAAACTTCTAGGACGTGTAGACGGGAGTGAGTATAAAATTTTTGAATTGCAAACCCATGTCTGGAAACATACAGATCCGTGCTAAAGCCGTTTGAAAACATGTTAGTAACGAGACTACTTTTAGAAGTAATCGATTAGGCGTGACCCAGTACATCACTTGTTTGACACTCATTAATAACCAATTGCTCGTGCAATCGTTGAAGGGTTCTCTTCAACATGACACCGTACGGCCTCTTCGAATTCTGATGTGCGGCGTCTCTTTAGAGCAGCGCAGTCACACCTGCCGACGGTGAAGATACCGTTTCTCGGAGCCGTTGCACAATTGTGGCGAAAAGGGTATGCTATGGAGTTGGACGTTGTGGATAGCGGACTTTGTAAAGACGACGAGCAGCTCTTCCATTGACGACAGCTTCACCAATGAGAAGAATCACGTCATGTATTCTGCAAACGTATACTCAACCATATCGTTCTAACACAGACACTGGAATGAGGCTCAAACCAGGTCAGAGAGGTAGGAAGACGTCAAATGACATCATCTGATTCCACATAACCAGCCCCCCACCATGACTACCCTACTGCTTGCCAACCTAGCAAACATGTTTCTAAAGGCTGTAGCACGGACACGGTACGTTTCCGCACATGGGTTCCTATACGAAACATTGTGCTCACTCCGCTATACAACTCCTAGAAGTTTCTGAAGGGTATTTTCGAACACCCTGTTTGTCAAAATTATCGTCTTTGATCCTCCGGGATGGTGATGTCATCTAGCAGTTCTCAATGTTTAGAACGAATTATCAGGATCACAGGGAAAACCAGACTCCAAATCCAAGAGAAAAACTACTCCGGAAGCAAACATAATTCATTCAAAACATGGGAGCAGTTGGCACAGCGTAGTATTTGTGAAATAAAATAGTGGTTCTACGAATGCGAATGCGAATAACGCCGATACGTCTGACTGAGTCGTTTGACGGTTCTGGCGCTAAATTCAGTTAAGTAGTAAGTAGAAACAAAATGATGATTTCTCCTGCATCCGGACGCAACAACAAAAATTATACACTGAATTTGTCGCTATTTCCATGTCTCGGTAATTATTGACCACGGTAATAATCTATAAGGTCAATGACATAGAAATGCAGCATGATTTTTGCTAAAATACAGCACTTTACCCAGACAGCTGTTATTCCATATGCAAAAGTCGTATCTTAGAGAGTATAGCAGCTACCAGAAACGATGGGACGATGTCTAGAGAGCAAGAATCTGTTCTTGTTTCCGCCAAAAAACAAAACAGGGACTCGGAATGAGGCACAAAAATTCGACTGGCTTCGAAATGGGCAAAAAAGCATGCCAAAACGCACGATGTAGGCACGCCCGCTGTATGCCGATGTTGCGGATACGCAGCCACCGAATCCGAATCGAAGTACCCGATGACAAGTACATACTCCACTGCGAGAAAACATGACCGATTCTGGCAAAAGTTACCGATACTGTTTCTAGAAAGGTTTCGGTTGGGAGGGCGTCGCTTGGTCAAACTACTACGGCAGGTCGCGACAGAAGATACAGAAGTAACGCAGCGAAGAAGGCAGAGGTCAACAGGTGAGGCAGACGGACGGCCTAAGCCGCACATGTGGCGACATTACCCGAGGAACTACAGAAGCGCTGGGCACCAAGTAGCTGTGTTTCTCAGGAACAGCGATGGTCTCACAACAGGGGTCTCCCTTGCAACCACCAAACCAGCAGACAATGAAAAAGATTGATTTCACCACAGCGCTCTCCACGGTGCCTAAGAAACCGTCAGATGTGCCTACAGACCAGAGAGCAATGGGGCACCTTGTGGATTTTGGTAGACAAAAACTGGTCTCAATTAGGTCGAATTATATTGAATACTACTGACAGAAGGCAAATAGGTTGCAGGTCAATAGTAGTGATACGTATAGTAGGTGTAGACTCCATTAATAGTAGAAATAGTTATGGTGGTGGGAAGCAGTACTGTGTTACATATAAAAAACATTTTGAATCATTAGTTGCCAATGTGTAGGGAAAAACTAATTTGAGTAAGAATGAATACAGCCTCTGTTTAAATTGTAGGTAATAGGCTACAGTGTAACAAACTGTACTGTGAATGGTACAGATGCTTCATGATTCTGCACCAGTTCAGTTATATTTATTTCTGAAATTAAAGTGGGCAGTGCAGACTGTTGGGAAGCGGATTCTGGACAATGTGAATGGCAGAAAACCTTTGCTCAACAGTTAGATTGCATCCTGGCGTTCAAGAAATCGTTCACGTAAGAGAATCGTATAAACATACGTAATTTGAGCATCGGGCAGACTCCCGTATGGACGACATAGTAATAAGCATCCCTGGCGTAGAGAAATAATTGAAAGATTCAAAGGAATCACCAGGTCCAGATGGAATCCCAATTCGGTTTTACAAAGAGTACTCTACAGCACTGGTCCCTTAGTTAGCTTGCATTTATCTCGGACCTCCCACCCAACACAAAGTCCCAAGCGACTGGAGAAAAAGCGCGGGTGACTCGTCTATATAAAAAGGGTACAAGAATGGACACGCAAAATTACAGACCAACATCCCTAACCTTGGTTACTGCAGAATCCTTGAACACATTCTCAAGGCGAATATAATAAATTTTCTTGAGACCGAGAAGCTAATGTCCACGTATCAGCACAGTTTTAGAAAGCATCGCTAGTGCGAAACTCAGCCTTCCCTTCTCTCACATCATACGCTCCGAACTAAGGATGAAGTGCTACAGACAGATTCCAATTTCTAGATTTCCGGAAAGCATTTGACACGGTGCCCCATTGCAAGCTGTTGACGGAGGTACGAGCATATGGACTAGGTTCACAGGTACGTGAGTGCCTCGAAGACTTTTTCAGTTATGCTCAACAGCGAGTGTTCACCAGAGACAAGGTACGAGGTGTGGCTAGAAAAAAACCGGACTAGTACTGGTGAAACAATGAAACGAATGCAATAAGGCTGAAAGTCGCGTGGCCTGTCACGTGACTCTCGCTCCGCCTACTGCTCGAGTTCCATCTGCCTCCTGCACTCAGTCTGCCCGTGGCGTTTGTTTTAAGTAGTTGACGTTTTGTCTGTGCGTCGGAAAATGTTGAGTGTACAGAAATAACAGCGTGTTAACATCAAATTTTGTTTCAAACTAGGAAAATCTGCAAGTGAAACGTTTGTAATGTTACAACAAGTGTACGGCGATGATTGTTTATCGCGAACACAAGTGTTTGAGTGGTTTAAACGATTTAAAGATGGCCGCGAAGACACCAGTGATGACACTCGCACTGGCAGACCATTGTCAGCAGAAACTGATGCAAACATTGAAAAAATCGGTAAGCTTGTTCGACAAGATCGCCGTTTAACAATCAGAGCAGTGTCTGAGTTAACAGGAGTTGACAAGGAAAGTGTTAGGCAGATTCTTCATGAAAGTTTCAACATGAACAAAGTGTGTTCAAAAATGGTTCCAAAGTGTCTCACAATTGAACAGAAGGAACGCCGAAGAAAGATTTGTTCTGACATCCTGGAAAACATTGAAAGTGATCCCACCTTCTTACAAAATGTTATTACTTGCAATGAATCGTGGTTTTTTACTTACGATCCCGAAACTAAACGCCAATCGATGCATTGGAAAACTCCTGGTTCTCCACGACAAAAAAAAGCACGAATGTCAAAATCGAAATTCAAGGCAATGATGATTGTTTTTTTTGACATCAAAGGGATTGTGCACATTGATTGGGTACCAGAGGGACAAACAGTGAATCAGCATTACTACATTAGCGTCCTGGCTACCCTACGTGAGCGAGTACGGGGAAAACGGAACGATTTGTGGAGAAAAAAGTCATGGATCCTTCACCAAGACAATGCCCCAGCTCACAGTGCGTTGTCAGTGAAGACGTTTTTGGCAAGACACAACATTCCCATCTTAGATCATCCACCCTACTCACCTGATTTGGCCCCCTGTGACTTTTTTCTTTTCCCTAAAGTCAAGTCAGCTTTGAAAGGAACTAGATTTGAGACTGTTGAAGCAGTAAAAGAAAAAGCGACGGAAGTAATGTATGGACTTACTGCAGCATTGCTATGAACAGTGGAAAATTCGTATGGAGCGGTGTAGAGACCGAGGAGGAGAGTACATTGAAGGAGATAACATGAAATTGTAAATAATTGTAAATAAATGTTTTTTCCAGCATCAGTCCGGTTTTTTTTCTAGCCGCACCTCGTATTGTCAGGAGTGCCCCATAAGGTAGGATAGGACTGCTATTGTTCTCTGTATACATAAATGATTTGGCGGACAAGGTGGGCAGCAGTCTACTGTTGTTTGCTGATAATGCTCTGGTGTACTGTGAGGTGTCGAAGTTGAGTGAATGTAGGAGGTTCCAAGATGACACGCACAAAATTTCTAATTGGTGTGATGAGTGGCAGCTATCTTTAAACATAGAGAAATGTAAGTTAATGCGGATATATAGGAATGTTCGGAAACGGCATCAGTAGTGTCCTGCTTGACATGGTCACACCGTCTAAATATCTAGGCGTAACGTTGCAAAGCAGTGTGAAACGGAACAACCATGTGAGGACTGTGGTGGGGAAGGCGAGTTGTCGATTTCGATTTATTTGGATAATTTTACGACGGTGCGGTTCATCCTTAAAGGAGACTGCAAATAGGATGCAGTGGCGACCTATTCTTGAGTAGTGTTCGAGCGTTGGGGGCTGTCCCAGGTCGGGTCGAAGGAAGATATCGAAGCGTGTTGCCAACAAGTAAGTGTTTCGTAGGTGCTTAGGGAGCTCCCTGAGAAAATTTAGGGAACTGGGATCTGAAGTATACTGCTGAACGATTCTTCTGCTCAGTTATTCAAAAAAAATCTTAATCGCATTTATTATTATTATACCGCCAACCGGTTTGAAACCGACGTAGGGATCATCTTCTGGGCGTTTACACTGTGAAATTATAGATATTCGTCAGAAAGACTCCTTTATACAACAGCTAAAGTTACGTTACCCACTGGTCGACTGCTGGTGGTGTCACTCCTGTCTACATAACGGCAGGAAACTATGCGAGACTAACCCTTCGTATGGGTTTAAATAGCGTGCTGAGGTCACGTGAATAGACGGCAACACCCCCAACGGCGATCAACGGCATTCAATACAGTTTATTACATGTAATTGATAGTCACCTTGGTTTTTAAATAAATTTAAGTGACAGTAAATAACACAAAACTGAACCATTCCATTTAAAAGGAGTTACAATTATAGTGATAATTATAAAATAATAACAAATGTTTTTGGATAATTGAATAACATCCAAAGTTGTTTACTGTGTCGACGAGCGGACAGCGCACGCAGTTTTTTGTTTCGGCGTTCAGACCGTTACTAAAGCAGATTAATTTCAAAATAAATAAATATGGTACCGTACTACACACGGCTATTACTAGCTCATTATCCCAGCTGATGGCGCCGAAATGTACTCTACACTTCTGCAGAATTAAATACAGTACATATGGTCTACTTATATAAGTTACCATAAATACCGCTCGTAAATTGATAACTTAAAGTAAATCGTGAGCTGATAGAAAGAAGACAGCGAAGAAAATTGATCACGTTTTTTTTTTCTTTCTTTTCCTTTGTGGGGAATCATCTCAGCATCAGTCTTCGCTGACTCATGTGAACCCTGATAACGGGATAGTTGGATGGTGTTTTTATTCCTCTCGAATGCGCCTTTTGTGTCTCAACTACATCACTTGAGGTGAATGTCGGTACAGCCGAATACTCTGTTCAAGCCAAAATAACTCGGAAATATAACGACTCTGCTGGTGAAAGGACGTTTTAGACTTAGGACTCCTCCTCGTGGTGTTCTGTCTTCTGACTTTAGTGATACAACCCTTCGTTCCAGAAACGGTTTCTAAAATTGTATTTTCATTCACGAGAAGGGCAGATTACTTCGCTACGTACTGAAATTACTAGTTTGACGTGACATTTACGCTGGAAGCCGTCTTCAGTAAATCTCCGGATACAAGCTGCTTAAAATACAGCACGCCACATCCATTCTCGGTTCGTTTTAAGCACGCAAACACTCAGCCTAGCACACGTGGAAGATTTACAGCACGCACGCACGTGCGTACAGCGCAAGCAAGGCCGTAAGGGCCAACACGGTTTCACATCACATGCACGTGCTCGAATTTTATCCGATGCAGAATGATTTCGTTAACTGTCGCCAGTACAGCATGTCAACCGTAAATTAAAGGGGATGCTGTTTATTTAACCAAGGTCGATTGCTAACTATGGCTGCTCGACACTATCACAAAACGAATGTTTTCTATTTTAGTTTCCAAGTCGATGGCAAAGATGAACGCAGCTAACGATAGGAAATGGTGAACAAAAGTCGTGCTTTTGATTTGATAGCTATAGTATTGTAACTGGGGTACTTCTGTTACTGATGTCTACAGTCCGGGGCAACACCACATGGAAATGTAAGGAACTTATCCCATTTTTCGAGCGCAGTTGATCTATCAGACCGTCGGGATTTTATGCCGATTTCTGTTTAGTGTCCGACCGGGTAAAGCATCGGCAACGGCCCTACTTCCAGGGTGTTCTTGCCTTAACTGGATTTTGAGGAAAGTGTGAGGAATACCGTGACACAAACAATAAATAAGAAGTAACAAAAATATCTCCAAATACTGAAATTGGAATCAAGCCAAACACAAATATTTAGCTAAACGTTGAAAGACGATTACTGTTAAGGAAGTAAAAGATCTACGCAGTGGACACCAAATGAAAAAGCTACTCCTTATGTTTCTGATCTAGACTGTCATAATATTGCGAAGGAACTGTTAATTAGAACTCAGGGAGAAGTTGTAGTCTAATTCACAATCGATTTATTGATCTTAAACACGACAAGACAACAAAATTATTAATGAAACATTATACAAAAAATATTTATTTAACAAAAGCCTTACTAAAATGGGATCTACGGTGGAGAAAGTGATCTGCTGGGGATCGACACACGACACTAGCCAGAACACTACTCGCTCTATCTCACTTCATACACGTGAATCCAGGTTATAGCATCAAACTACGCCACCACCAAGCATCTATATTCTCTGCTGAGAAATAGATATTATAGCCCTACGTTGCAGCAGCGAATACTTTACTATCCTACTGGTCAAGGCGGCACCCTACGATGCGTTCGGCGACTGAAGTCATGGACGGCGGCAATCTGTTATTGAATGCACGTTCCCGAAAAATGCAAGTATGCGGTCTCGCGTTTGGTCAATTCAGAACGCAGATACTTCCCTAAGAGCCTCTGAAACTCCGACGGATTCCAGTGTGCAGGTGGACCCGTTTGCTGGTCTGCCAAACCAATTTGACTCCGTGCCACGACTGTGCGTGTCTGAATACGTCAGATGTTTATACGGCCGACTCAAGACACATAAGTACACCCACGTGTCACTCGTGACCATGATGATATAAGCAGTACCTCTGACGATTGAGAAGGTGACTGGCACAGGCTCTAAGTCGCACCCTAGCAAAGGACACTAGTCTCACCTGCAGTTCTTTACTAGCGAAGAGCCAGTAAAGCACATTTCTCTGTTTTGACTTCCCCCAATTTCGCACAAGCCAATCACGAGCTGGAGCCCGGCATTCTAAGCTCGGTGAATAGTCTTTGCACTGCAAACTGATTTGGCCAATCAGAGACTTAAAGTTAATTGGCAGAAAATGGAAAAAAATTCAGCTTCATGGCCTCTTTCCCACACGTTTGCCATGTCTTTTGCTAACACAATACAGGGTGGAACCACAGCCCTCCATAAACAGCTTGTTATCTCCCCTGCTGCGACCATTTCAAAGTTTGCAATGAACAGCCATAATCTAGCATTGACAAAACATGTTTTGAAACAGTCTTCACATCTGGGCGCCAATTTTCCTGTCCCACGGACATTTGCAGAACATTTACATTTCTTTTGGTGGCTTGCTTGCTAACAAGGCCTACAATGCGCTGTCGGCGACTTTTCGGCGCTAGGCCATATACCTGGACGTCTGCCCCTGTCCGTGGTGCCAAGCTTAATGTGTTTCTGCACAATACGACTGCAGCATGGGGCCGTCTGGAAATCGCTCTTCATCGTTCTCCAGAAAAAACGCGCTTTGTCGCCCCACCAATGCCGTGCTTTTACTGCAGTCGTTTAAGTCGGCACCCTGTTCCTTTGTACGTAGGTTAAGCTTACCGTATTTCTTACCCTAGTGCACGCAAACAACACCATAAACTACTGTCCACCATTTCATCGCAATGCATGAAGTCAAATCGTTGTAGATCGTATTCCCTACACTGAATCAGAAGTGGGAGTGCCCTGCAATCTCTCAACGTAACCTTCACTATCACTGCACAATGAAATAAGGTAGAGCACAATGTGTTGATAACATAACAGGTGTACAGAAACAAGTTCACTGGACAAAAAATTACTCACCGCATATGAATCGTTAAGTCTTTACAGCTGGTACAGTGTCACGTTACGGATTCAACGGCGTGTGCTGCTTCTACATGAGCATACGGCAATAGCGATCAATGAGACGTTTATTTTTCAAACGGAGATTGTACGTAAACATGAGTAAATGCAAGGACGTGACAGTAAGGCAATAAGAGGCAATCTTTTTCTGCCATGCCCACGACCATATGGTGTGTGAAATTGCTGGATTTGTTGGTGTTTCGCGGCAGACAGTTCAGTGTGACAATAAGCAGTGGTTTAACACACATGGCCACAAAACATGATGTCAGAATCGTAGTTGGAAAAAAATCCTGACGGAGGAACCAGAGACGTGTTTCACGGCTTGTGAATCAAAATCTCTTCCAGACCTGACACGAATTGCTGCGGGCACTGACTGAAGATCCATCCCAACCTGTCAGAACATTGCTACGTGAACTGAATGCAATGAACATTTTGAGTCGTTCACCTCGCAAGAGGCCATTCACCACACAGTCACACAAAGGCGACAATAGCGTAGTTCATCGAACTGGAAGAATATGTGACTAGTTCTCAGAACACTTCCCTTGGCTATTACGTCTCGATTGGCCGGCAAAATCACGGGACATGAGCCCCATAGAAGATCTGTCAAACATTTTAAAACAGCGGGTAAAACCACGACAGCAGCATGCTTACTATTTGACTCTCAGTGAGTGGGTTAATCTGGAATCATTTTTTTACAGAAACAATGTGGTTATCAAGTCGGACGTGTCATAAGGAACAGACATCAAGCATTCATCAAATTAATATACCTGGATTAGCAAAGAATCCACCACCTTCAGTATGGATGCACAATTTCAAAGTGGCGAGTGTGGAGGACATGCGTAGGTACTGCAGATAGGTGGCTCTGGTTGGGAGTGTGGATCGTCCAGGAGGCATGCCGAAACAGTCCGCACAGGTACGATAAACACAGTGTGCGGGTGGCGAAGAGGTTAAAGCAACTGACTAATGGTCTAGTGAGTGGTAGATCCCGGGTTCGACCCAGATCCGGTACAGATTAGCACTCGTCGCCACTGATTCCACATCGATACCCGAAATCCGCCAAATTTCGGTGATGTTGATGTCGGCGTTTTACCTACTGATCCAGCATGTCCCACAGAATTTCTGCGGCGTTCAAGTCTGGTCGTTGAGTAATATAACACTGAATTCTAAATAGTGCTAAAATTGCCTGATACGTGATGCAGGAGATGTCTATAGCAGAGTTGGTCGGCGTGGATCCAGTTAACCGGCGAGTAACTCCATGCTTGCGTGTGGGGTTCCCCCGCTGGTTACCTCTGGTACTACGGCGGGTGGCGACGAGCGATTTGGATGGAGGTCCTAGCAGCCAGAGTAGGTGGTCATATGACCGAAGCAGAACCGGCCATAGGTTGCGGAGAGACCCGACTCGTAGCCTCTGGAAGGTTATCAATAAGGAAAAGTAAAAATGAGTTGAAGAAAAGAGTGGAATTTCTGGAATTTCACACTATCTGATGTGCTACAATTTACG
Organism: Schistocerca nitens; assembly: GCF_023898315.1. NCBI lineage: Eukaryota > Metazoa > Arthropoda > Insecta > Orthoptera > Acrididae > Schistocerca > Schistocerca nitens. The sequence goes on along the minus strand of NC_064615.1, from coordinate 851,231,303 downwards.
TGCAACAAACAGCAGTATTTTCTCTGAGAGTATTCCATTTATCTTGACTACCAAAAGAGTGAAGAAAATGTTGGGTTACAAGGCAGACATTAACCAACATGATTATCTTTCTTGTAATTTTGTTCGTTATGAAGATATAAAGAGCAGTACGTGTGGTTTTAAATAGCACTCTTTATTTTATGCAGTAATTATTGCGGCACAGCTGCAGTCGCTACCCGTTCAACAAATTGCGCCGAAGAATGACCACAGCTAGCGCCACTGGTAACCATCAGCTGGCAACCAGAGTGACTGAACTGTCTTGAAACAGCGAAAAGAGCAGGTCACTTACGCAGCGGCAAGAGGAAGACGCTTGGCGGATGGCGGCTTACTGGCAGGAAGAGCAAGCAACGAGATTAACGTGCTGGATGTCCAGTTAGAAGCACAGCACGCGGGCAGTGGTGCGAATTGCACAGAACAGTGCCGACGAAAGCGAATACACGTGTTTCGAATCTTGGTACTTGCTCAAGAATTAGGTTGCATACTTGACTTCAAGAAAGCGTTCACGTACGAGAATCATACAAACATCCCGTCATTTGGACATCGGACAGACTTCCGTATGGACTACGTGGTAAAAAGCATCCCCAGCTTAGAGAAAGAAGTGAAAGATTCGAAAGGAAATGTCACCAGTCCGGGTGGAATTCCAATTCGGTTTTACAAAGAGTACTCTATGACCTAGTTTGCATCTGTAGAGAAGGAATCATTGGCTGTCCTGATCTCAACTATACAGTATATGTTGTGTCTATTCTTTCAGATATGTTCGAAAGAACAGACAACATTTTTGGTGCCGGCCACAGTGGTCTCGCGGTTCTAGGCGCTCAGTCCGGAACCGCGCGACTGTTACGGTCGCAGGTTCGAATCCTGCCTCGGGCATGGATGTGTGTGATGTCCTTAGGTTAGTTAGGTTTAAGTAGTTCTAAGTTCCAGGGGACTGATGACCACAGATGTTAAGTCCCATAGTGCTCAGAGCCATTTGAACCATTTTTTTTAACATTTTTGGTCCTGGAGCCACTATGAATTAAGACACAGAGGAGTTGAAAGACATTACCTGTCCAATGCTCGGTACCGACTGACCCCTCCGCGAGTCGCCGCACCCTCTCTTTAACCCGCCGCAAATCAAGCGCAGCACAGGCTTGTAGATGAATCAGCGCGAACCAATGAAATACGCGGGAGTTACAACTCAGTCTCATGCACTCCTTAAAGGGGAACTGGTGGACGGAGGAAGAAGATCTTTTCTCCTAGCACCCATCTCTCGAAGGTTTAGGTGCGTTGCCCATAAAGTTCTTCTTAATCAGGCTGATGCTCTTCCCGGAGTGGTTATCACAGAGTAGGAAGTTCATCGGTTCAAATGGCCCTATGGGACTTAACATCTGAGGTCATCAGTTCTCTGAACTTAGAACTACGTAAACGTAACTAACCTAAGGACATCACACACATCCATGCCAGAGGCAGGATTCGAACCTGCGACCGTAGCAGCCGCGTGGTTCCGGACTGAAGCGCTTAGAACCGGAAGTTCATCGGTGAGAGCTTCTTAACTACTACGTAAAGTCCCACGAATCTGGGCAACAACTTCTGAGTAATTCTCAGGCTGTCCTCACTCTCCCTCCAATAGTTTTTCATGAAAACGCTGTACCTGATCTCAAGAGAGGCGACCCTTCTGCCCTTGTTGTGCTAACCCTCTCCCGGGAAAGTGCCGGCTTCATATTATTCTTGGCTGACTCCTATTTTTGCATGGTTTCTTCCGGATCGAGATGTTCAGGCAAGAGCCTATTAAGTGATTAAAGGTTGATTAATGCGGAAATCAAGCTAAACGCGAAAATCAGTCTCGTGCAGAATTTAACTGGAAACGGCAGTCTCGATGAATATAGAAGTCCGACAGTTGTATTTCCATTCATTTTTTTAATGGAGATCCAAAAGTTTGGCGTATGGGCCACAACTTTCGTTTGACTGTATTTCATTAAATAGATTCTGCATGGAATCTAATCGCAGAAACATTTCATGCTCTACGCAGCCTGTGTCGTTTGCTATACGAAGACAATCCCGATATCGATGAATCCAACTTTCAGCATGAAGGGCGCGCGGCGCAACGTACAGACTTGTAGACAAACAGCGCATGCGTATCACCAACTGGACACACGGCCATTTACCGGCGCTGTCTTAAAATGCGTGATCCCAGTGCATTTCCTGTCAATATTCACCTGAAGATGTCCAGAAGACTCTGCTCCGAAATACTGTGGCAGCAAGTTGCAGACATCCAGCAGTTCTCTCAAAATTTCACTGAAAAGTCTGTACACGGGTAAAGTTTTAAATCTCACATCCTGCAACTCTACGGGGAGGAATTGATGCAATATATTCAAAGACTAGGAAAATTACTTGAAAGTTGAGGCTACTGATCTCACTGATATTTTTATTAACTTGCAGAGACGTGGGCATTAATCCAAAGTTTGCCAAAATTATGCATTTTATTAGTGCCACCGCTGCAAATAACATGAAAAAAGGCCAGCATGGCACTGGTGAGAGAAAGGATTCGTTTTATTGGGTGTGAATTGGATTCTGTGTGCAAAAATATGTATTAATTGCATTTAGAAGTGGCAGCAAGATTATCGTCGTGGTGGAATGGGTGGACGGTATGATAGGGGCCAAAGCGAACTAGATCCACGACATGGCTACGACGAGGCAGAGTGCGAAGACTGACCGACTTCCGACACGTGTGCCGCAGGAAATTCCTACTCGGCGATCCGTTATCTACTAGACGGGAAAATCTATAGATGACGTGACTGTGTCCGTATTGCAAAGAGATCTTAATTTTACTCTTACACCTGTTTCACGATCACTAGTGGACTTTATTAGTTCCATCGAAGACGCTGGGCACCGTCTCCCAGCAGACGCAGCAGAGGAAATTCGTCGACAGTCTTGATGTGTGTTGACGACAGATACACCACTGAAGACCAACATCTCCCCTATGGAGAGAACACTCCTATGCAATTTACAGGCACATGTTGATACTAAGGTAATGCTACTGTCCCCACGCCACGGAAGGGCTATATTCGTTACATCAATGTTTTATTGAGTGACTCAACGTATCGTAAAATCGATAAGGATCCTACTAATCGTGTGATGCGAGTAACAGTTCTCTACAAAAGGAGGTCATTAAGAGACTGCGAGCATATAGTTCAGCTCCACCTAGGCTGTATGGAGTGACCAAAGTCAACACGAAAGTGTACCTTTACGTCCTAAAGCAAGCAATATTGGATCAGGAACTTATAATTTGGCCAAATACTTGGCCTCTTTGCCGAAACCAATTTAGCGGGTGCACATAATAAATTATTGTGATTTTATCAGCAGACTTCAAAGCTGGAAAACAACGACTTGTTGATCAGTTTCGATGTCGTTTCGCTTTTTACAAATATCCCTCTCATGGACTCATCGGCAATAGTTTGGGGCTGACATTACAGCTTTGTTGGAGCACTCTCTCTCCTCGACGTACTCTTTATTTAACAAAGAGTTTTTTGAATAATCTGTGTCGCTATGGGGAGCCCTTTGTCTCCAAATGATGGCCAGTCTTTATTATGGAAGATTTCGAGGAGCAGGCACGCGCCTCATCTATTTTAAAACCAACGGTACACTGATACTTCTATAGTTTGGTCTTGGACAGTTTCCGAGAGTTCCTTCGACTTCTGAATTCCTTAGATGAAAACACAAAATTTTCTATGTGAATGGAGAAAAATGGCTGTTTGCCGTTTCTAGAGGTTTTGGTGTGACGTAAGAGTGATGGCATACCTGGGCATTCGCTGTTTCGAAAGTCCACTCATACACGCCTGTATCTGCAACCTGCTAGTTGCCACCATCCGGCACAAACGATGGGCGTTCTAAAGACCTAAAACCAAGGAGCTCATACTATCTTAGATGCCGATAATCCGCAAATAGAACTGGACCACCTGCAAACTGTGTTCCAGGAAAATTGATATTCGTCTCAGCATATACAGGGAGCACTACAGGCGTACAAACGACAAGAAAAGCAGGAGAATGAGGCCTTCAAAACGACTGCTTATGTACCATATGTTGTAAATATTTCACTCAAAATAGGTAGAATATTAATAACACATAAAGTTAAAGCAGTATTTCGTCCTCCTTTCAAAATCTCGGATCTATGGCGAACTGTTAAAGACGACTTAGAGCTACGGAAGACAGATTTTTGCAGAATTCCATGCGACAAATTTTACATAGGGTGAACGACACACTCAGTGCATGAACGCATCATAGAACATCATTAGCATACTCGCCTTCTCAAAGCCGATAAGTTCGCTATCGTCTAACATTGTATTTCCATGATCATTTGAGGAGATACAACGAAACAAAAATTGTTCTTTATACTCCAACTTTTGGAGCTCCATCATCAATGCATAAGTGGAAATACGACTGTCGGAGACCGTTATTGATCGAGACGGAAGTTTCCAGTTAAACTCTGCGTGGAATCCCGTCATAGAACAAATTCGTGCTCTGTGTAGCCGGCGTCGCCGGCGACCTTTACTACTCGAAGAGAACCGATCTGATACCGACGCAGCCATCTTTCATCAAGCAGGGCGCGCAGCGCAGCGTACAGACTTGCAAACAGCACATGCGCAACGTCAACTGGTCACACAGCGCAAGTGCCGACTGGGTCTTAAATACATGAGTTCAGTGCCATTCCTGTGAAACACCACCAGTGGCATCATCCTAGCATCTCCCAATCTCCTTGGACGCCTCACTTCCGAAGTCCTCTATCCAATTGGAAGTGAGCACGTACTTGTACTCCTCACAATCTCCTCACATCCTCATCCTCGTGCATCCCTCCCGAATCTCGATCCAAGAGTTATCGAACCAACTGGAATTCCTGTTGGGAATCCATAGAAATCCAAATTAGAAGTCAACCACTGTCCTTCCAGCAACCTGAAGGTATCCCTCATGTCGTGTCCTTCTTGCAGGAGACCTTGTCAGACGCTATATTCGCCCACGTTACTACCCAGACCACGTACTCTACCTCACCTCACTTCCCCACATCCTCTACTACTCCTCCGAGAATCCCGTGGTATGTACCGCTCCTTTTTGCAGACTCGTGACTGTCAAACACAGAGACACCGGCAAATACAGAGACATTTCAGAAATGTATTAAATGAAAAAAAAGCAAGAAACCGACGCCACTGGCGCCAGACATGCACCAACCTCAATGAAACATACTCTAATAATTCTTTCAAGGACTGGAAAGCATTCCATCGACTCACTGACTACAACCCAATACCTCACTACCCGCTTCTCCACGATAATCGTCCTTTACCTGGCAACCTGAAAGAAACCTAACCACCTTGCATCCGATCTGTCTGACATCTTCTCCATCCCTGGTGACTCACATTTTCATTACTCTCTTTTTCCTACCGTCCATGAACGTACAGATACTGCTGTTCCACTCCTGGCTCCTAGCTTCCTGTATTTGGACAACATACCACATGCAGTATTAGAAACTCCAATCAAGCGGAAAGTTCACAATAGACTAAAACTAGTAACATGCTGATCTTGGAGAGTAAACCCCTCCTCTATTCTCTACAACTACAAAACCTTGATGCAACCCATCCTTTTATATGCAAATGTTGCCTGGATCTCCTCCCCACCAAAGTTCTATAAATCCCTCTAAAACATAGAATGCCATGCACTCCATTCGCTTACCGCATTCGTTTAATGGTTCAAATGGCTCTGAGCACTATGGGACTCAACTGCTGAGGTCATTAGTCCCCTAGAACTTAGAACTAGTTAAACCTAACTAACCTAAGGACATCACACACATCCATGCCCGAGGCAGGATTCGAACCTGCGACCGTAGCGGTCTCGCGGTTCCAGACTGCAGCGCCAGAACTGCGCGGCCACTTCGGCCGGCGCATTCGTTTACTTTGCCCCACCTGGATCCTGTACCACCTCGTCAAATTCCCACCCCTCCTCACCGTCATCAAACTCATCTCCTCTACAGTCCACAAAGTAGTCTCCAATAACGCCGTTTTCTCCCCTCTGATCACAAACGCTGGTATGCTGCCTTCCCTTCACCATGTCATCCCTCAGTCCTCGCACCTCCGCACACTCCATATCCTATCCCAACGCAACTTCAACCAACTACCTCGGTCAGACAATGAGATCTGCCCTGCCATTCAACCCTTCCACCGACTTTAACCCTTCCCCTCCTCTCCCATTCCACATCAGGGCTCCTCTCTCCTTTTCCCTCTACACCCACATGTACCACTTTCTTCTTGTGCCACTACTTTCCCTGCACACAGATACTCCTCCTCACCCTCTGTCCTTCCCAATTCTGTATTCCCACTATCTGCTTCGCCTCCCACCTATCACTTTAATAGTCTGTCTCCTTATCCCCCTCCCCTTGAACCTCCCATTCACAATAATTCTTAACCCTGTGCAGGTCCTTCAGAAGTTAAGTGAAAGTGTAGTGCTCCAGTGTTTCTTCATTGAAGAACGTCACCTGTTCCAAGTGTGTTTTTAAATGTATTATTCACCCTTTTAGCTGCCCATAGTTATCCTTTTTAACTTGAAATATAATCGGTACTCAAATTTTTTTCTATCACTTTCGTTGTCTTTTTATGAGCACTCTTGGCTGAAGAGCAGAGTACTGTAGCTGGGTACTGTACGTCCATATAGGGAGTAGGGGATGAAATAACAATAAAAAAAGACCTTTCCTGTCAGTATTCACCTGAAAATGGTCAGAAAACTCTGTTCATTTTGCGGTACAGATACAGCCATTAGGTCACAAAACTGTGAGTTGTTCATAGGAAGACTTCGATGCAGAGAGAAATTAGCCAACATACTGATGAACTTATATATTGAAGTACTGCATGTAAAAGTAGCGGTACTTTTACCAGTTACACATTGAATTTCACATCGTAATCAAATTTTGATGAGATTTGGTTCAAACGGCTCTGAGGACTATGAGACTTAACTTCTGAGGTCATCAGTCCCCTAGAACTTAGAACTACTTAAACCTAACTAACCTAAGGACATCACACACATCCATGCCCGAGGCAGGATTCGAACCTGTGACCATAGCAGTGGCGCGGTTCCAGACTGTAGCGCCTAGAACCGCTCGGCCACGCCGGCTGGCTGACGAGATTTCATTGTCTCCTAGAATAGGAACATAGATTCTACCAATATCTATGTGCATATCGTATCTCAGAAACCAGTAGTTTAGAATGAATACACTGTTAGCGGAAGGATGCTGTTGATGTTTACATTTCCTTACTTTCAAGAGTACGAAATTTGTAATGAATAATTTTGTCATAAGAGAAAAACCTCCCGCATTACGAGAAATGATTTGGGCCACAATTTCCACTACTTTTGATATTCCTGTATTGATTGTAAACATGATAGCTAGCATAAACGAGGTATTACAAGAAATTAATGACAGCGAAGAATATCGATCGTGTCAGAAGATGTGGTTTATTCGATTACCAGAGCCATCCCTTTCGTTATCTGTTTTGCTAATATAAATCTTATATGTTAAAAATAATTACTTCTTTCCGACTGTCTTCTTATTTATGCCGGTAGTAAATCGAAGAGGGTAGCGAGAGAAGAGAAGGGACCGTACCACAGCCTGACAATGATCTACCAGGAAGTTTAGTAACGCAAAACCCAGCAACTTGAACTAACAAGATGACAGATTAATAAGTATATAGGAAGTTTTCATCGATACATCAGTAAAATTGTTCAGCAATGGAAGTAAAAAGTAGTATATACTTTTAATATACTGTATAGAGTACAAAATGTAGTCGTTACGTTTACGGGCGTTCTGTCCTGGCGTGGAGACGGCCAGGCGACGCCGGCCTGGGCCGTAATGCGGCGCGGCTAACTTACGACGCTAGGTACGGGGACGCGGCCGGCGTCTGTGAGGCGGAGACGCCCCCTGCGGCCCGACCTGGCGCGAGATAACAAGCACCGGACTCCGCGGCCGGCGCGCCACGCCGGGTAATTACTTCGTTGCCGGAGTCACACTGACCTCATTAACGTGAGATGCGGCGGGCGCGCGTGTATCGCGGCGCTGCATCGGCCCTTGTAAATTACACAGCGCCTGCGCCTGCGCTGCCGCGGCCGTGCGATACGGCGCCATTAGCGAAACGGCGCGCCGGCAGCCGCGCCGGTGCCACCGGCCGCTGCCGCAGCCTTTTTTAAGTGGCCTCATCGGAGTTAAAGTGCCCCCTCGGTCTCGCGCTTGCGCCCGCCGCCCGAGATTTCAGAAGCGCCGCGGTGCGGAGCGCCGGGTAACGAGAAACAAAAGAGGAGCGAGTAGAGTAACGGGCGGGCAGCGGAGAGGTCGCCGCTGCAGTTCCGGGTCGTGCACCTCGGCCGTGAGCCGCGGGCACCTGCTGCCACATCGTGAAAGAAGCGCCTTCTCGTGAAACGGAAGAGCCGAACGGGATCACGGCAATGTCCACTTTCGTTTCCTGCCCCGGCAGTTTACACCGAACATTCAGTATCTGGTCAAAAGTATCCGGACAACTGCTAATGGACATTAACATGGAGTGCTTCCACCCTTCGACTGTATGGCATCTTGAACTCACACGCGACTTCTAATCAAGCTGCGGGCGTATGGGGTATCGCCTCAGTTGTGCGACTGGATTCGTGGTTTCCTGTCACGAAGGTCGCAGTTCGTAGTAATAGACGGCAAATCATCGACTAAAACTGAAGTGATATCAGGTGTTCCCCAGGGAAGCGTCCTGGGACCTCTGCTGTTCCGATCTATATAAATGACCTGGGTGACAACCTGAGCAGTTCTCTTAGGTTTTTTGCAGATGATGCTGTAATTTACCGTCTAGTAATGTCATCCGAAGACCTGTATCAGTTGCAAAGCGATTTAGAAAAGATTGCCGTATGGTGTGGAAGGTGGCAGTTGACGCTAAATAACGAAAAGTGTGAGGTGATCCACATGAGTTCCAGACGAAATCCGTTGGAATTCGATTACTCGATAAATAGTACTTCTCAAGGCTGTCAATTAAACTAAGTACCTGGGTGTTAAAATTACGAACAACTTCAGTTGGAAAGACCACATAGATAATATTGTGGGGAAGGCGAGCCAAAGGTTGCGTTTCATTGGCAGGACACTTAGAAGACGCAACAAGTCCACTAAAGAGACAGCTTACACTACACTCGTTCGTTCTCTGTTAGAATATTGCTGCGTGATGTGGGATCCTTACCAGGTGGGATTGACGGAGGACATCGGAAGGGTGCAAAAAAGGACAGCTCGTTTTGTATTATCGCGTAATAGGGGAGAGAGTGTGGCAGATATGATACGCGAGTTGGGATGGAAGTCATTAAAGCAAAGACGTTTTTCGTCGCGGCGAGATCTATTTACGAAATTTCAGTCACCAAATTTCTCTTCTGAATGCGAAAATATTTTGTTGAGCCCAACCTACATAGGTAGGAATGATCATCCAAATAAAATAAGAGAAATCAGAGCTCGAACAGAATGGTTTAGGTGTCCGTTTTTCCCGCGCGCTGTTCGGGAGTGAATGGTAGAGAGATAGTATGATTGTGGTTCGATGAACCCTTTGCCAAGCACTTAAATGTGAATTGCAGAGTAGTCATGTAGATGTAGATGTAGATGTAGATGTAGAACTGCAGACACATTCAAAGAGGAGTCTGAAATACAAATGGGAATGTCAGTCCATTCTTCCCCAACAGCCGAAGCCAGAAAACGTACTGATGGACTCTGAGGTTTGGAGCGAAGGGGACGCTCTGATCATCGTCATAATTATCATTATTATCAAGACAGCAAAGGAATTGCAATAGCAGTTGAACGGAATGGACAGTGTCTGGAAAGGATGGTATAAGATGAACATCAACAAAAGCAAAATGAGGATAATGGAATGTAGTCGAATTAAGTCGGGTGATGCTGAGGCAATTAGATTAGGAAATGAGACATTTAAAGCAGTAAAGGAGTTTTGCTATTTAGGGAGCAAAATAACTGATGATGGTCGAAGTAGAGGGGATATAAAATGTAGACTGGCAATGGCAAGGAAAGCGTTTCTGAAGAAAAATTTGTTAACATCGAGTGCAGATTTAAGTGTTAGGAAGTCGTTTCTGAAAGTATTTGTATGGAGTGTAGCCATGTATGGAAGTGAAACGTGGACGATAAATAGTTTAGACAAGAAGAGAATAGATGCTTTCAAAATGTGGTGCTACAGAAGAATGCTAAAGATTAGATGGGTAGATCACATAACTAATGAGGAGGTATTGAATAGAATTGGGGAGAAGAGGAGTATGTGACACAACTTGACTAGAAGAAGGGATCGGTTGGTAGGACATGTTCTGAGGCATCAAGGGATCACCAATTTAGTACTGGAGGGCAACGTGGAGGGTAAAAATCGTAGAGGGAGACCAAGAGATGAATACACTAAGCTGATTCAGAAGGATGTAGGCTGCAGTAGGTACTGGGAGATGAAAAAGCTTGCACAGGATAGAGCAACATGGAAAGCTGCATCAAACCAGTCTCAGCACTGAAGACCACAACAGCAACAACAACACATCAAGGATTAGGCATTTTTGGCGCGTGCCACCTCAGAATTGTTCAAGCCGTCTCTTTGAGGGACGTCTAGCGTTCCTCTTGCCGGATGGATAATACTGCATTGACTTTATAGCTATTCCATCGTTAAACATATGTTGGACATGGTCTTTTCAGTTCTGTCGATATTTTTTCAGCTATATTTGTAACAGATTCATTGAACATTCAGTATTTCTTTTATCACCCCACAATGAATATCCCTCTACAAAGCGGAGTAACTTCATCTCTGATGCTTCGATTCGTCGTAATTTGTCAGACATTAGCGTACAACATTCGCTACCACACAGCAGCAAAGGTAACGCTATTACTTTGTAGATTTTAATTAATGTTTCTTCCAGTACGTCATGTTTTAACATTGTATACTTCCACAGAAGTGTTTGTATCTGGCCAAGTTCAGCTCTACATAATCTGACTTGTGAAATTTAAAATTGCGCCCAAAATGCTTAAACTCTTACTTGTTCAGTTATTTTCCCATCTATAACAATTGTCGCTCTTACGGTTCTAGTCCTCGAAATACCATCTGTTTTGTTTTAGCATTCGGTCTTCTCATTCCGTATTTAGTGGCAATTTGACGCAATTTTTGTACTGAAATCTGAACCTGATCTGATCTGATAATCAGCAAATTGCATCGTCAAAGAATTCAAGTTACCACTTCTGAATAAAGTCAAACGTTTACGAATGATATCGTCAATGTAAACACTAAAATGAGATGAGGGACAGAGGGCAGCCTCGCCTCACTCCTTGATTGATATCTGCAAATTCTGCCCCACTCCTGACAGTACAGATCTTTGTGTTATTATTTTGGTTTAATGACTGAATTTCTGTAAGCATGTGTGGTGGAATTCTCAATTCCTTAAGTGATTCCCAAAGCATTTTCTACTTTACCTTGCCAAACCCCTTCTCATAGTCGATCAAATACATACTAAGTTGGCAGTCTGAATGCCCTTCTTTTCTCGGGTACATGAGCCAAAGTGAAAAGACAATCAGAACATGGTGCACCTCTAAAATACGTGCTTTCGCTATTGGTAATAATCTCTTGTTTATAATTCTGGCATATAGTTTATAGCAGGAATTTAGTAGACGTATTCCTTGATAATTTGCGTATTGCGTTTTATCGTCTTTCTTGTAAATAGCGCATACAAAAGCCGCATTCCATTCGTGTGATACATGTCCGTTCAGCCAACAAACATCCATAAAATTTAAGATTTTATGCTTTAATTGATCAGATGCTTATTGAATCAGCTTATTGTTTATATTATGTGCCAGGAGCCTTTTCATTTCTTGTTTCTTTCATCATGTTTTGTAGCTCTTCCATTTTCATCAGACCTTCAGAGTCGCTCATATTGAGGTTTATTTCTGGTTCTTCTTCGTTATCAGTCCACACACCTCTGAAGTATTTTAAACATTCATTTTCGGACATTACATTTAATTGTAAAGTATCTCATCCCAAAGCAATTAGGGCTGGTGGAGTCTGCCCAGACCATTCCATTTCAGGAATGTAATTGTTCACAAATCGCTGACACAGATGCTTGCTTTCGACGAGGTGCACTGTCAAGCTGATAAAGTCATCCTACGCGTACATAACGCTGTAAAGTTTCATGTCCTTCCGAATTTAGCGTATTCTTAAGTACAATAAGGGGACCACATCCTAACTACGAAATATTATCCAGGCATTTTCCATACCCTTCCAACGGACTGCCAGAGTGTATACGAAGTCATCCATGTTTAGTGGCGCCCACTTTGCACCAACTCACGTGTCAGTTAGCACTGACTAAACAGATGTGTGGCTTATGAAGAGCTGCTAGACCGTTGTATCCTGTTCTTATTTACTCCCTACGCTCATTCCTTGTGCTAGCTGTACTGCTGGTAAGGCTTTGGAGCTTACGAGCGATTCATTCCACTGATTTCATTTCATGCGATTTTTCACAAACAAGTGCCACACTGCTCGACCTCCGCTGTTCCGTCAGTACATGAGGTATGGGCAGTCTTTGCCGATGTTGTTCCTTCGTATTTCCACTTCACAGTCATATCACCAACCGCCGACTTAGACAGCTATTAAAGGTCTGAAATGTCTCTGGTAGATATATTATTCAGGTGACATACAGTGCCTAGTCAACGCACTGAGCTCTCCTGGTCGATCCTTTCCACTGTTACTGCTTCTCAAATGATGAGGCAATACTTCCCACCTCCTTCCATACAGGCACGTCCTCTTTTGGAGACATCTGTGATCAATTCCACATTACATAGCGGTGTTTATCTAATTCTGATTAGATAGTGTAAATTAGCAGTATTAGTTTACAACACCTATGTCTAAATCTCCATTACTGCCTCCGTCAACTATTGTGAAGTTCATGTAAGAGGATATTTCGCACGTCATCACATCTTATCACAGCTTCTTAGCGTTCCATTCGCCTTTGGAGCGCAGGAAGAATGATTGTTCAAATAAGCCTTATCTTATCGCCACGGTCTCTACAGCAGTCATACAACCGGTGATGAAGAATGTCTCTACATTCTTCATTTAATACTTGTTCTCGAAACTTTGGCTATATGATAGAGGTCTAAGTATGAACGATTTAGGAGACAATCTGGACAGTCTTCTTAGATTGTTTTGCTGAATATTCTGTCGTTTACCATGCAGTAAAGTCATATGGAGACCGAAGCCTATTACAAAATAATTTAGGCAAGATATGTGCATGATGCGAAAAACGAAAATTGACTGAGCAACAAAAATTGTGAGTTCATCCATATGAGTACTATAAGAAATCCGTTAACTTTCGGTTACACGATAAACCTCACAAATACAAACGGTGTCTATTCAACTTAATATCTTGGGGTTTCAGTTGGAAGAAAAATTAGGACCATCACGTAGAAGATACTGTGGGGAATCCGAAACCAAGTCTTCGTTTTACTGCTAGTTCACTTAGAAGATGCAACAAATCTATTAAGGAGAGTGTCTTCATTACGGTAGTTCGTCCTCTTTTGGAGTACTGCCGCACAGAATGAGATCTTTACCGGATACCATTGCCAGAGGACACCAAAAAAGTTCAAAGAAGAACAGCTCGTTTTGTATTTGCCACGTCTGGGCATATAGCCCACCAACATAACAGTATAGCGCGACGGGTTGCCTATACAGAAGAGTGCAGGGTCAACGACAACAGGAGTCCAAACAAGGCACGTCCGTACGACGGAAACAACAGGCAAGTTACTGAGAACCATTCAGGTCGTCAGCATTTCGATTCACGGCACATGCGGTTCCAAGAAACACAGCTAGCTTGGATGTATCTGCTTTCGCCACATTACCTGGCCGCAAATTGTCCAAATCAATTAATCCGCCAGCCGGTAGTTAAGCCATCGATCGTCTCATATCTGGCAGCTGAAATCAGTTGGCCATCTGCGGAACGCGACTACCGAAGTTACGTGGAGCCATCAGGAGTCTGCTTCCTTTCTATACTGAGACTTGGCCTCTCGCCGCTCGGCCTCCTGGACATTCGTATCTCACTTCATTACTGTGATTATGCTCTGGCATGGTCGTCTCCCTTTGTGGTCCTTAAGATATAGATTTCTTCAGATATTCAGTGAACTAAACGTGCTAGGCTAATTTTCTACTACTGTAATCGGTAAACTGTGACAATTACTTTGACGGCTAAGCTATTTTGCATGCTTATTCATTAACGGAACAGGATGGAGGTCAATCTTCAATCTCATTAATAAACTTGATGTTTTTTGTCTGCTTGTATGTAAGTTCTTCCGAAACAAGACTGGTGTGGCCCACTTCCATTGTCAGTTTAGACCGTTTGTGCTGCGTCCCACGATGTCACTATCCCACTATTATTGCTCCCTCAAAGCATGAAACGGGCACAGGAACTGATGTTGAAGAAGATGTCAGCCGTAACTATCTCACCTGGAGTTTCCAGTCGACTGTCTCGCATGGATTCCATGGTGAAGGGCTTCAGTACGTCGCCACCGCCGTTGCCGACATGCAAAAGAATGTAGGTCCATGGTCCAACCACGTCAACGGCACAGAACAGCATTTCATAGCCCACGGAATCTCAGGTGATACACATAATGCTATTTTCTGTCGCTTTATGCAGGGGCTGATGTCTATCGCCTATAGCACCAGTTAAATCTACATCTACGCGATTGGTCAAAATTCACACTTTAGTGCCTGGCAGAGGGTTCGTCGAGTCAACTTCAGACTATTTCTATCTGTTCCACTCTCTAAGAGAGTGTGGGAAAATTAACACTTAGATCTATCTTTACGAGCTCTGATTTCTTTTGTTTTGTTACTATGATCATTTATCCATATGTAGGGTGGTGACAATAAAATATTTTCACATTCACTAGAGAAAGTTGGAGACTGAAATTTGTGAAAAGTGCTCGCCCCAACGAAAAACGCCGTCGTTATTATGATTTCCACTCCACTTCGCTTATCATATTCGTTACACTTTCTCACCGATGTCACTATGACACAAAATGAGCTCTAGACCTTCTTTGGACTTTTTCAATGTGCTCCATAAAATTATATCTGGTAATAATCCTATTAAGCACAATAATACTCTAATAAATGCAGAAGTAGAACCGTGTGCCTTCACCTATGAACATTTGTATAGGTGCTTGTAAAAATATTTTGATTTGCAAATTCTTGTATCAGCCACCGGGTGCAGATTATTTGGTTGTCATAAAAGGAGCAGACAGTCCTACCGGGAGTGGACAACTCAATTGTAGGGATTTTCCCAGGACTGCCGTTTTCAGTGCTACGGTACTAGTACAAAGAGTCATACTGGTAAGGGCTTTGATTGCAGTTCATTCCCCTCGTCAGGTGGATATTTCGAAATCAGATAATGGAATGTAAGGACTACCAGGAGCAGATATAGACTCAGATTGCAATTTAGTAATGATGAAGAGTAGACTGAAGTTTGAGAGACTAGTCAGAAAGAATCACTGCGCAGAGAAGTTTGATCTGGCAATACTAAGGAATAAGGAGATACTCCTGAAGTTCTATCAGATTATAGACGCTGAGATAAGGAATAACTCAGTGAGGAAAATACGTCTCTAAAAATGCCAGTCACGGAAGTTGGATAGAAAAACACAGGTACAAATAAGATAACACCGAAGAAACCATGAGTAACAAAAGAAATACTTCAGTTGATCTACGAAAGAAGGAAGTAAAAAGATGAACAGAGAAATTCAAGAAGACATAAATAAAAGACATTTAGGAATGAAATATACGGGTAGTGTAGGGAAGCTAAGGCGGAAGGCTGCACGGAAAATGTTAATAAATCGAAAAAGATATGAGTGTTGGAAGGCCTTATTCAGCGTACAGAAATGTCACAACAAAATTCGGTGAAATTAGAAGCAAATAACACTAAGAATGCAATGGGAATTCCACAGTTAAATGCAGAAGAGAGAGTGGATACATAGAAAAAGTGTGTTGAAGGCCTGTATGATGGGGAAGACTTCTCTGATGACGTAACAGAAGAAGGAGTCGATATAGAAGAGACAGGGACCCACTGTTAGGGTCAGAATTTAAAAGTGCTTAGGAAGACTTAAGATTGAATAAGGGAGAAGGGATGGATAACATCCCATCAGAATTTCTAAAACCACTGGAGGGAAGTGGCAACAAAACCACTTTCTCACTTTGGTGTGTACAATGTATGAGAAGGGAGGTATACTATCTACTTTCACAGAAACATCATCTATTTCAAGAGCTGGCTAGTGCGAGAAGTATAGCACAGTCATCTTAACAACTCATGCACCCAAGTTGTTGCAAGATGTTTGATATTCTGAAAAAAAAAAAAACCAAGGGTAAGTTACAGGGGAAGACGGGTAACATACAATATGTACAAGAGCCAAGAAGGAACAATAAGAATGGAAGACTAAGAGCAAAGTGCTCGTATGAAAAAGAATGTAAGACAGAGGTTTCTATCTTCAGTGAAAGCGAAGAAGAATTACTGGATTTACTGAATGGAACGAACGATCTAACGAGTACAGAATATGGACTGAACGTAAATCGAAGAAAGACAAAAGTAATGAGAAGTAGCAAAAATGAGAACAGCGAGAAACTTAATATCAAGTTTGATGATCACAAAGTTGTTGAAGTTAAGGAATTATTCTACTAGACAGCAAAGTAACTCATGACGGATAGGGCAAGGTGGACATCAAAAGCAGACTAGCATTGGCGAAAAGAACATTCCTAGACAAAAGAAGTGTACTTCTACTACTACTACTACTACTCCTACTACTACTAATTTCGACTTGAGAAGCACAGAGCCTGTTGTAAAACCAAATATAAGTCAGGTACTTTCGAGGCTACTTTTAAAATGGATGTTAACTGTCCCGTCTGGACCCGATGGACTCTGGCTCAGGTGAAGCGGACATTGTCGACGGTTAGCATGTCCTGCACGTGCACATTGTTCTGCCCATCTCATAGAGACCGCTGACGTTAGTGGTGGTGATCAATAGATAATGGCTCCTCCGACATCATCTTAAATTATGATACGTATGCACAGCTTCATTCACGATCACTACACCCTTTGCAAAACAATTGCAGAGCTACAGCAATAACACCATTTAGATGAAGGATCAATTTAGCGCTCAAATTAAGTATCAAGCAACATCATTGTTAGCTCGTATTTTGATTGTCGACCCGATGGGAGCCACAAACATCTTCGGTTTACGTCTCTTTAACACTCTGGGACTGAAAGTCAACGATTCGATGAATCATAACCATTCTTTGGTGCCTGAGTCCTATTTCCAAGAAGAGGCTCGGTTTCCTCACGGCAGACGACCTGCGTCGCCGACTTTGAAGCGCGCATCACCGTGAAGCCCTCGGTGACACCTAGGTTTATTCAGGGCCGAAATGTTGTTTTCACATTACGGGACAATCTTCTCCTTGATCTACAATGACTGCAAGAAAAATCATGACTTCAGTAGCCAACAGTCTGTTAGATACGTGTATTGTAGTTTGCGTATTCGTGGGCCTATTAAATCCACAGCCAGTGCAAAATCTATGACCGACGCCTACTGTATCCCCAAGGTAGATGAAATGGCAAACTTTCGATGGGTGCTGTTCACAAAAATCGATCTAAGAGCTGCCTACTTCCAACTTTATGAAGCCTCCAAGTGCATCTTAGTAATTAATATCCCATTTGGCGTTTTGTAATAGACTTGCCTGCCATTTCGCCTTGCCAGCGACCCAGCAATATTTCAACGATAGTTGGAACAACTTAAACAACGAGTCCTGGTCACAGCTAATTGTCTTGATAATATCCTTGTCACCGGCAAAATTTCGATGGCCTTTGGAACAAATTTGGAAGACTTATTCAGTGTTCTCCAACAAGCCGACTTGAAGTATATCTAAGACAGTTGCTATTATATTGTGCCAAAAGATGAATATTTAGGGCATATTTTCAGTGATTCAGGGACATGCTCCATTCCGCACCACGTAGATACAATGCAAAAACTACACATTCCATGGGATACGAAACAAGTTCAATCAGGTGAACTGTTACCAAAAATTCATCCCCAAGCAGTGTCAATCGCTGAACTATCCCATCACTCCATCACCTATTTCGTAAATAGTTAAATGGCACTGATCGCTTATTTAAAGTTATTCAGAGCTTAAACAATGCAATCCTCCAGCCAACATGTCCCCACAGCTTACAACACTAATAAGTTATTCAGTGTGACTGCAGAGGACTTTGACTATGGTCTTGGGGGTGTTCTTTCACACAAAGTCAATGGGGTGGAATTCCCAGTTCCATTTGCCTCAAAAACTCTGACAACTGCACAGTGCAAATATTTCCAAATAGAGAAAGAGGGCCCAGCCATCATCTTGGCTCTCCAATCGTTTGATGACTAATCGTATGATCAGCATTTTGCTCTTCCTGTCCTGCCATTGGTTAACTCTCATGTTACTGTGCCTACCAATACACTTCGGTACCTCCTACATCGGAGATAATTTCTCTCTGGATGCTACTATGACTTTCATTACCAGTCAACAACACAGCATGCGAACACAGTTGCGTTATCGCATGTCCCATTAGAGCATGATCCTGACTTTGATGCTGTATCAAAGGCCTGCCTCCATTCAGATCTGGAGTCAGAGGCAGCCGTCATACGTTTTCCCATAGACATCATAAGCACAGCCTTACGGTGGCCATGGAATTCTGTCCACCATAACATCATCAAGTTTGTGAGGCATGAGAGGCCGACGAATCATAAACTCACAAAGAATCCAGAGTTTCAGGCATACTAACACTATCAGCATGAATTATCAACGCTCAGAGTCATCCTCTTACTGCACAGATACAACAATCACAGCTGAGTCGTCATACCATGAGCTCACCAGCACTAGGTACTGAAGTTACTCCGCCATGGTCATAGGAGGACTGTCATCACCAAAAGATTGGCTTGACTTGACATGTTTTGGAAGGGCATCAATAAAGACATTGAATAAATGATCACAGCTTGCCAGACATGTCACAGCTAGCAGGCAGCCAAGGAACGACGATATTTTCCATAGTCCGAACATTGTACCCTGGATCCCACAATTTTTGGATATCTGGGTCTTTTTTGGGCCCCTTGTGGTTTATCATTGTCGATGTTGAGAGCAAACTTCTCTGTGTCCCACAGATGCAATAGAACTCGTCGAAAAAAGATACAAGCTTCATTACACTTTTTGCCGGTAAGGATTACAGGAAAACATTGTAGCAGACAATAGGCCTCACTTCACATCTGCAGAATGTCGCCTCTTTTGCGAATAAAACGGCCATTTGGTCCAAGTGGCACCGTCCAATACGGCTTCCAATGGCCTGTCTGAAAGATTTGTCCTCAAATCTAAAACTCACATGGCAAAGTTACACAAAAATAATGGCCTCAACGATATGACCTTCTTTCTCGCCTTCTATCACTCCACGCCAGAGGATGGGACATTCCCAACAGAAAAACCACGTAGACTGCAACGACCCCAGTTCTCCGTATTCCATCCCTCGAATCATACACCCCCACACAGGCGGCCTCTGCAACATGCTGTTCCCTTGAAAGTGACATATCGGCTGTGATATTCTCCAGGGCTCAATCACAATGCATGCCCAATCACGTTACCTGCCACCTCAACAGGGCCATGGTCGAGGTGTGGCTGACAGAGCAAATCCACTGCCGGAAACGCCTCAATCAAGTGCGCCCTCGCAAGGCTCATGCGGTCTCGGGGGATGATTTCTCCTCAATCTCTGTTCCAGATATGGTCCAGCACCTGGGACCGACAGACACCGACACAGGCTGCAACACCAAAAGATCCGGCAGCCTCGGGACTCACGAATATCTGTAACACATAGACTTTTTCTTGTAGTTAGTGAAATAGACACACTCAGTGACCCAGACATTCTAGTCGAACCGTCTAGCCTTTGCTTATGCTACCAGTACTGTTAAACTGAGACAGCTTGGCTACTGCACTGTTCTTTCTTCTTCATCAATGCTCCAGGACGGAGAACAGTGCGTTTATGTTACTAATCAGAGCTCTCACGGAAAGGGTCAAGTGTTAGTTTTTCTCTATTGTTACACGAGAGTGAAGTGGTAGAGAACAAGTCTCAAGGACGAAATTCATAACCTAATATCAAACCTTTTCGTGACAGGAATATGCATTTCACCGCATTCAAGAGAAGAAATAAAGCATGTGTTAAATTGCACCTGATGGATCCACAGGGTGCATCTCGTGAACTTAATAAAACACGAAAATATGTGACTGAGATGCTAGCCAAGCCTGCAGTTTGCGCTGTTGTATTTGATTACGACTGTCGTAAATAGATTTAAAGTGTCAGTCGCGCTCAGAACAGTAAGTCCTTTACATCAGAGCTAAGTGAGGCAGATAGTTAGTGCTCGAATGGTGGGTGCTTCTATAACCAAGTTAGCTGAAGTGTTTGATGCTTTGGGAGGCACCGTATCAAAGATTTATACCAGGTATACGGAAAGCAGGAAAAAATCATAAGCCAATCTTAAAAACTATGGAAGTGTACGTGACGTCATCGTAACGGCCGGTCATTGAAAAGGAGTCAACGCAAAGGTCACTGCAGATCTGAGTGTGGCACACACTAACCGCTGTCAGCACCAAACAACACTAAGCGAGCTGCGGGATGAATCTTGTTTCACACTGTTCCCAACTTCTGCTCTGTCTTACGACTGGTGTCCGCCGTCCCAAGCCGACGACTGCTTCCTGCCAAGAGTGAAACATAGCGGGGATTCGGTGATGCTTTGGGCTCCCATACCGTGGCATTCAGTGGGCCCCATGGTTACTCTGCAACATCGCATTACAGCCAAGGATTTTATGTCCCACGGTACAATGTTTGCTCCCCGTGGTGAAGCTGTATTTGAAGCCGACTTTATTATTTTTTTCTTTATTTTTTAGTCATCAGTCTTCTGACTAGTTTAACGCGACCCGCCACGAGTTCCTCCCCTGTGCCTACATTTTCATCTCAGCATAGCAAGTGCAACTTAATATTTTACTGTACCCAGATGTATGTTCTCCGAAATTTCTTCCGCAAATTAAGCCTGTGTTCGAAACTAGTAGACTTCTCTTGGTCAGGAATGCACTTTTTGGTTGTGGTAGACCGCTTTTGATGTCCTTCTTTCGTTCGTCATTGGTTATTTTACTCGCTAGGTAGCAGAATTTCTCAATATCTGCTTCGTGACGAATTCAGATGTTACGTTTCTCGCTTTTCTCATTTCTGCTATTTCTCTATACTTTCTTCTTCCTTAGATTTACTCTCAGTCCATATTCTGTACCCATTAGACTGTTCATTCCATTCAGCACTCCATGTAATTCTTTATTTTCACTTAGGTTAGCAATGTCATTAGCAAATCGTATCAAATTGAATTTTAATTCCAGTCTTGAACCTTTCTTTTATTTCCATCACTACATCCTTCTCTCACACACTTTTGAATCCGAGCACTTCGTTCTTGGTCGTCGATTCTTATTGCCTCTGGGTCTTGCGTATATTGTATATTACCCGTATCTCCCTATAGCTCACCCCTTTTGGTCTCAAGGTATCAAAAACCTTGCAACACTTTACATTGTCGAACGCATACTCCAGGTCGACACATCCTATGAAACTGTCTTGACTTTTATTCAGTCATCTGCAGCGTCAGGACAGCCTCTCTGATGCCTTTATCTTTCCTAAAGCCAAACTGAACGTCACCTAACACATCCTCAGCTTTCTCTTCCATTATTCTGTACATTATTCTTATCAGCAACTTTTTGGATGCATGAGTTGTTATGCTCATTTTGCGGTAATTCTCCAGCTTGTCGGTTCTTGCTATCTTCAGAATTGTGTGGATGATGTTTTTACAAAAGCCAGATGGTATATCGTTATACACGCCAGCCTGAATATTCGTTTCGTTGCCACTTGCGCCAATGTTTTTATAAACTCTGGTGGAATGTTACCTATCCCTTCTGCTTTATTCGATCTTAAGTCTTCAAAAGGTCTTTTAAATTATCATTCTAATACTGGTTCCCCGGTCCATTGTATGTCGACTCCTCTATCACGTCACCAAGCAAGTCTTCCTCCTCACAGAAGCCTTCAGTTTACTGTCCGCTCTCTCCTCTACATTTTACAGTGAAACACCAATTTCACTCTTAATGTTACTGGTAAAGTAAGCAGGTAACATGGGCTCCTGGAATGAAATGGTAACCCCATCTGAGGGTTCAAAAATTTATTTTCACTATGTTAAATTAAAACAGAGCACTGGTAACAATACAATGATTAATAAGCACTTGCAAATTTCTGTGATATACACCGATTATTCAACTGTATAAAGGCAATGAGAACAATTTAAAAATTTTGATAGAAAAACAGTCTTATGCTCCCAACTTTAATTTAATAAAAAATTACTTTACACAAATATAACTTTAACATAACAGCAGATCTGAGTTCACTAGTTGTGAAACTATGTCTAGTATTAGGCCATGTGAATATGAAAATTAACCATTTTTAAAAGCAATTACGTTTCAAAAATACTCAAATAGCAAAATCACATAAATAAGCGAATTAACTATTGTGGAAAACATTCGGCAATATGATGTTATGATAGCCTGAAAGACCTACACAGCAACTTAGAAGATTCTCGACGTTTGGCGTTCAAATCGGAGCGTACTCGAGAGCTCAGGTGACAACAACAAGCAGGAGAACCTGCGCATACCAATAACGGCTTCTAGGACACACAAACCTAGTATTAATACACAGTTTACTAAAATAATAAAACCAACAGCCAAGCACTTGGTAGCGCCAATTGCAGGAAGAGATGGTAAACGTTATAGTGTGACAACCACAGTTACTATTAAAGCAATAGTTCATGAAACAGTCTCTTGATAAATTTACAAACCACAACTAACTCAAGGTGATAATGCGCAAACAATCCGCACACAACCTTAAATAACAAAGCACCGTTTGACAATGACAAATTGTCACTATTATAGTTGCCAAGTAGGAAGAAGTTTGCAATTCCAGTTTAAATCATCGGCTGAAGTTTTAAGCAGAGAATAAACTTTGATTCATAAAGCTGACTACTTAACATATTAACAATAACAATAATAAAAAATGAGTCGACAAATACCGGCCACACTTGTAATTAAAGATAAATGCAACGGAACCAGAGCACATCGCAGTTTCATGGAATTGGAATACCAAGTATCCCGGACCCACATCCAAGTGGTTTAAGGAATGACTAGCGCAAATAAAAATGGCTACAAGGACCAATCACATCCAAAAGTTCCACCACAAAATGGATCAACCTTTAAAGCTAGTCCAGGAGCCCGTTGTTAACATTCAAGCCAGGGGAAAAGTTCTACGTTCATCTCAGAATTCGCGATAGACACGACTCTTAAACAGAGCGTAAGCTGAACGGCGACTGCTTCCGCACTCCCGTTCCGCTCGCCTCCAGACCCAGGAGCCGGAATGTCATCATCTTGCATCCTCACAGTACACCAAGCGCCGACTATTCGCGATGCCCCATGCGTTCTCTTCCCTCTGTCAGTGCAGCCGACCGAGTCTCCGTCACTGTCCCCGACCGAGTCTCACCTCGCGAGCCGCGGCCGTCCTAAATAGAGGGCGTAGCCAACCAGAACGGCGCAAGGCGCGTACCTTCGTCAGAGAAACTATTCTGCCAATATCATTACCCTTCTTCCCTCCTTAATGCGGAACTGGAGGGGAGAAATTTTCACTCTCGTGGGTGGATCTCATATGTGTGTCACCTACCCCGGCTGCCTTAATCTGGCTGAGATGTGCCCAGGTTTTCTTACCTGATTTTACATTCCTGAGTGGGAAATTCACCTGTGATATTTTCTTCAGAACCAGGTATGGTCCTACAAACCTCCGCAACAATTTCTTTGCAATCCCCTGGCTGTCTTGCGGCTGCATGTGGAAGTTTTTCAAAAATAGTGTATCCCCTACTTCCATTCATTCCACCCGCCTGTCCTTATTATAACTTTCTCTTTCTCGGCACTGCACTATTCTGATGTTCCTTCTGGCTGCCTCCCACGATCGCATAATGTCCTCAGGACTCCATAGTACACTGAAAGACCCCTCGCCTAGGCCCAGTGTCTGGCTTGGAGGCTTTACAAACCTCGCACTGGGCAACCATCCAGCGAATATCCCCATCCATGCCCCTCCAGATAAATTGTTGTCCGAACTCGGGCCGGGTTTTATTAAATCTCAGATGACCACCGCACAAGTACTGGTGAAAATAAATAAACACCCCTGATATTAAGCTATTAGGTCTGAACAATTTAGGATGGTTATTTCTATGCGCCTGATAACACAAGAAGTCTTTGTGCAAGGAATATCCGGGCACCTGATCACCAGCCTCTAATTTGACCCGAAAATATTCTAATTCAGGGTCCAGCTGTCGTTCTGCCTTGAGATTAGTAAATAATAAAGGTATTTCAGTGAAGACCCCCATGGCATGACCCACTTCCACCTGGCGCTCCATGCTGCGTTCCTCCTGAGGCTCATGAAACATCCGACTCAAAGCATCGGCAATCTCATTCTGTCCCACTCTTACATGGCAAACATCAAAGTGAAACACCGATGTCCTAACCGACTATCATGCTATCCACCCAGTTTTTCGGGATCGAGCCAAAACCAAACTTAGTGCTTGTTTATCAGTCTCAAGCCTGAATTTGCGATGTTTAAGATAAAATTTGAATCTTTCTAGGGCAAACAAGACGGCTAATGCCTCTAGGTCAAACACTGAATACTTAGCTTCAGTTGCAGACAATGCACGAGACACGTAGGCTAGCGGGCGTCTGTTCTTGCAATAAAGCATCCGTCACCCCGCATTGGATGCGTCCGTTTGTACTAGAGAGGGAAAATTGAAGTCAGGTGTACTCAACTAGAAAAGAAGGCATGGGCTGATATGGCAGGCACTGAGACAGGCGGATATTGACGGTATAATTTACGGATCACTTACTAAAAATAGTCCTTAGAAGTAGTCGTCATGTACTGCATACTGTTAAATGTTTGTCGCGAAATATTTTATCAAATATACGTTAACTGAGCGTAGTATTAAATCGCATTAATGTACTACACGTCTTAGTGTAATAAACATTCAATGTTTACTTGTACATATATTGCAGAGGTACTTTGGAAGATTCATCGTATATTACTTTCGCCGTATGTGAAATACAAATAGGTGTCAGAACATGGAGCGACGGTTTCAAGGGATGGAGTGTCATAGAACAACCTTCATGTCTTCTTTTTGCAGCTTTTGGTAACTGGATACATGAAGTATGTCAATGCAAATCAAACAGTTTATGATTTAGACATAAGGTCAGAGTTAAGAGCTATATTTTTACCTTAAAGGTTTAGGCCAACAAGTCAAGTAGTAAAGTTACAAACTGTGGATATGTCCTGAGGTATCATAGCTGACAGTGCGAATATTATCCGAACTTCATTCACAAAATATTTGAGAATGAGAGCACCTAGCGGCTTTCAACAAACTTGAAATGTAATTTGTAGCCCTTATGACGTATTTTCTCGCTGACATCGCCCAAAAATATTAAAAGGAAAACAGTTTTTCACTTACTAGATTTCCGCTGTTGATGCAGTTAAGATTCATCATCAGTCAGTATGTTTTAATTTATCCATTTCTTTATTGATCTCTCTATTCCCATCATGTTTTACAGATGGTATCCACATTTACGACTGAAATTGTACCATTGTATGGCACATAGTTCAGCAGATACGGTCGTAGGTGGGCACAAGAGCTTTAATCTGTTAATCTTTAATTAGCGAAGTTAACTTTTCAAGAAATGGATTAATTTTAGGTTAACTCAAGAAACGGTTAACGACCTGTGTAACTTCCGTTTACGTTGAGTCTATTAATCGTTAATTAGGTACCTACTAATTATGATAAATAATGACGCCGCACCGCCCGCAGAAATCGTGTTCTGAGAAGTTCGGGTCAGGTGGGCGTGTGGCTACACCCGGGTGCTTGATGTAAACAATCGACCCTTAAGAATGTGAAATAACCCACAACGAGAGCACATGAATCGCGGTATGTTCAATTTTAAGAAAAAGTGAGAGCAGAGTCCGATCACAGAAAGCCAAAATGAAAAATGAAACTTGGCCATTCGGATATCGATAGAGAAGCAGGGGAGTGTTTTTCGGCATTGCAGCAGTTGGCAGCGGTGTGTCTCAAGCTAGTCGGCGCCTATGCATAATAAACTCTTTTGTTACGAAAATGATTCCTTTATGTCTTCGATGTCCCATCTGAACTTCTTCAACCAAAACTTTTTTCGTATAAACGGTAGTACTACGTTTGATTCACAACGTCATTTCACTGAATTTACGACATAAAATTACTATTACAAGTTAACGATTAATTGTTAACTTCCGTTAGATCTTCCGTAAAGTAACGCTTTAACGTTTAAAGAAATTAACCTTTTTTAGTAATGGATTAAAGATTAGGGAACTTAACTTTTTGATTAACGTTGTCCAGCTATGGATATGACTACTTAAGCACTGACAAGGGTACCTCCCCATCGCACCCCACTCAGATTTAGTTATAAGTTGGCACAGTGGATAGGCCTTGAAAAACTGAAAACAGATCAATCGAGAAAACAGGAAGAAGATGTGTGGAACTACGAAAAAAATAAGCAAAATATACGAACTGAGTAGTCCATGCGCAAGATAGGCAACAACAAGGACAGTGTGAGCTCAGGAGCGCCGTGGTCCCGTGGTTAGCGTGAGCAGTCTTCCCTCAAGTGAAAAGTTTATTTTCGCAAAGTTGTGATCTGTCAGTTCGTTCATTGACGTCTCTGTTCACTGTAATAAGTTTAGTGTCTGTGTTTTGCGACGGCACCGCTAAACCGTGCGATTAGTAGATTAAAGGACGTGCCTCTCCAATGGGAACCGAAAACATTTGATGGCAGGGTCATAGGTCAACCGATTCCTCCACAGGAAAACACGTCTGATATATTCTATACGACAGTGGTGACGGCATTGCGTCACATGACAGGAATATGTTGGCGACCCACCTAACTTGTACACTTGGCGAATGGGTAAAAAGGTTCTTCTACCTTGCCCGCTTTAGGTTTTCTTGTGGATGTGATAATCACTCCTAAAAAAAGCGATGAAAACATACGAGTTTGTCACATTAACAGCAACAAATGAATGCAACAGTTACACACTCGCACAGTTTTCCCTGTGCTCTGTCAAAACATATGTTTTTACCGTTTTCAAATTTTTCCGTGTGTAGACTCTCAAATCCTGCATATGTCTTCCGTGTGCTGTAGTCGACTGACGTCGTGTGATTCGATGTTTGTTTAGGTGTAGCGTCCCAATGCTAAGGCGCAGTTACCTCGCATCGGACGGACGGACGGACAGATAATAATTGTCTGAAAAGGAAGACTTGAATCAAGGACTTCTCGTTCCGCAGCTGCTCACACTAACCACGTGACCACGGCGCTGCTGAGCGCACACTGTCCTTGATGTTGCCTGGACTATTCAGTTTGTATATTATGCTTATTTTTTTCATAGTTCCACACAACTTCCTGTTTTCTCGATTGATCTGCGTTCAGTTTTTCAAGGCCTATCCACTGTGCCAACTTATAACTAAATCTGAGGGGGGTGCGATGGGGAGGTTCCCTTGTGAGTTGCTTTAAAAAGTGGGTAAACTCATTAACTCATTGGTAAAGAAGTAATCAGATGTTTGAAGATGGGTATTCGATTCTTTGAAGAACATGACGTGGGGAGGATTTACTGATAAGCCGCTAAAAGTGGACTCCGGCACACACACGTACACGCACATACACCCACATACAGCCGAGAAGAGAGAGCAAGTAGGAGACGTTCTTGTACCAGAAAGCGGACGGGACGGCGGCTACCCGCTGCGGCAAGCCGGACCGCTGCCAGTGATTTACGGACAGCCCGACAGTTAATTGCGATGCGACGATATTGGCGCACGCTCACACACACACACGCACACTGGCGATCAGAGCCAGACGAGTGGCCGTGTGGCCGGCATACGGGCGCGCTGTCCGTCTGCGCCACAAATCAGGGGTTCGATGTCGGTCCGGTGTCCTCCACTCGGCTGCGGCCTTGAGCGCTGCGCTGCGGGCTCGGCCCCCTGACTTTCCTTACAAGGCGGCTGCAGTCGCAGCGAGACTGCAGTGGCGTTGCAGCCGTCAACGACAGGACGCCGCTGAGCGGTTGTTTCTGTAGCTGCGTGGTGCTGATGGACGGGATACAAATTGCTGAGTACTCGGCGTCAAATATCAGTGCTCAGGATGAAATGTGGAGTGCAAATGGAAAAAAAAAACTCAATATGCCTTTGGCAAGTATGTTCCGAGCGAGGTCTTAGGATCAAATCCAAACACATGGTTTCAGAAACCTTACAAAGTCTCAACTATCTGTGATGTATTTGTGCAGACTTAAGCGACAAATGAAAAATTGTACGAAGACGGCGATTCGAATCGAGGTCTTGTGCTCCTAGGCTGATGCGCTAACCCTTATGCCACTCTAGTGGCCTTGGACGACTGGACGGATTACTCTAGCACCCCTCCGTCTTGCATCGAAGTGGGCTGAGGCGTGAATAGGGTTTTGGATTAAGGACGAAGGTGTGCTAGGGAAGACCGTGCAGTTGTGCAAAGCCACTGTGACAGGGTGACGTCATGGTTAGCTCATCAGCCTACTGAGCATGAAATCCACGTTCGAATCGATTCCTGTGTAGAAAATTTCATTCTTCGCTTCAGTCTGCATGTATACATCAATGCCTTAAGAGATGGGAAAGACCAACTGTGGCTTAACAGCCATGTCAGAAAACTTCTACGTAAACAAAGAGAGCTTCAGCACAAATTCAAGAGAATTCAAAGCGTAGCTGACAAACGAAGGCGGAAAGCAGCCACAGTGACGTTGAAAGCAAAATTCTGTAAAACGATGTGAATAACAACCCTAAGAGGTATTGGTTCAAAAATGTTCAAATGTGTGTGAAACTTATAGGACTTAACTGCTAGGGTCATCGGTCCCTAAGCTTACACACTACTTAACCTAAATTATCCTAAGGACAAACACACACACCCATGCCCGACGGAGGACTCGAACCTCTGCCGGGACCAGCCGCACAGTCCATGACTGCAGCGCCTGAGACCGCTCGGCTAATCCCGCGCGGCTAAGAGGTATTGGTCTTACGTAAGACCAGCAAGCGGTTCGAGATACACTATTCGGTCACTCAGTGATCATAATGGCATCGAAACGGACGCTCTTATTTCTGAGAGGACGCCGAAACACTTCCCAAATTGTATCAGAGCTGAAGATTGTAACACGGTCCCTACTTTCAGTCTAGTACGAATGTCTACGTGGCAGATATGAGATAACCGATCGCGGAATAGGAAAACAAATACAGTCGCTTAGTAGTGGAAAGGCATCAGCATGAAATAAGATACCTGCAAGATTCTATAAATATCATGAGAAAGAAATTGCACACCTTCTAACAGCATTTTATCGTAGATCACTCGAGCAACGAAGGGTACCTAGTGAATGGAAAAAAAAGTGCGTGGTTTTCCTGTTTTCAAGAACGATCGTAGGACAGATACAGATAATTAAAAACCTATATCACTGACGTCAGTCCGTGTAGAATCATGGAACATGTGTGATCTTCAGCTTTCTAGGCGATACATTTTCTATGCTCAATAGTGAAGACGTTTTTGGGGAACGAAAATCTCTCCTACTAAAATCAACACGAATTCCGTAAAAAGAGACATTGGGGAACTCAGTTTGTTCTATTCCTCCACGGGGTCCATAGTGTTGTAGACAGCGGAGCTCAGGTTGATGCGGTGTACTTTGACTTCAGGAAGGCATTTGACGCCGTGCCGCACTGCCGTTGAGTGAAAGAAACGTGTGTATCGAGTATCCGATCAGACTTGAGACTGGATTAAAGATTTCCTTGCAGACAGAACTCAACACATCGCTCTTAATGGAACAAAATCGACAGATGTAACGGTAGTTTTCTGAGTACGCCAAGAGAGTGTGATGGGATATTTATTGTTAGTAATATGTACAAATGATCTAGTGGAAAGCATCGGATCCTCGTTAAGACTGTTCGCAGATGGTAAGGTCGTCTACAAGAAACTAGCAACACCAGAAGATATTACCGATTTACAGAATGACCTGCGAAGGATTGGTAAATGGTACAGGCTGTGGCAGTTGATCCTGAACCTTCATAAATGTCACATATTCCGCATATAGGAAAAGAAAGGCACTACTCTGCAACTACACTGTCGATGAGATACTGCCGGCCGGAGTGGCCGTGCGGTTGTAGGCGCTACAGTCTGGAACCGCGGGACCGCTACGGTCGCAGGTTAGAATCCTGCCTCGGGCATGGATGTGTGTGATGTCCTTAGGTTAGTTAGGTTTACGTAGTTCTAAGTTCTAGGGGACTAATGACCTTAGAAGTTGAGTCCCATAGTGCTCAGAGCCATTTGAACCATTTTTTTGATGAGATACTTGTGGAAACATTATCTTCCGTAAAGTATCTAAGAGTAGCTATTCAGTGCCACCTTAACTCGAATAACCACATAAAACCAGTAGCAGGAAAGGAAGATGCCAGACTAAGATTCATAGCAAAAATTTTAAGGAAATGCAACTAATCCATGGAAAAAGTGGCTTACAAGGCGCGTATTCGACCAATCCTTTAGTACTGTTCATCAATCTGAGATACTTGTCAGGTAGGAATGGTATAAATGAAGAAGATCCAACGAAGAGCGGCGCATTCCGTCACGGGTGCGTTTAGTCGGCGCGAGAGCGTTACAGTGATGCTCAACAAAATTCAGTGCCATATGTTACAAGAGGGACGTTGTGCATCATGGAATATTCACCATTGGAATTTCGAATGGGTATTCCCGGGAAAAGTCGGACAATATATTACTCCTTAGCACATACATGTCACGAAGTGACCGCGACGAGAAATTTCGAGAAATTATAGCCCATACAGAGGCTTACCGACGATCATTCTTCTCACCTGCCAGTCGCGCTTGGAAAAGGAAATAGGGGCTCAGTGATACCAGAGGTACCCTTCGACACAAACCGTTAGGTGGCTTGCCGTGTATTGATGTAGATGTAGAACGGCCTCTTCCAGTAACAAGCTGTTATAGAGTCAAGGACTTTTCTCCCAACACACTTGTGAGTTGGTAATGGGGTGGAAGTAGCCCCAGTCAGACCCTTTGGAAGAATTTTCTCAGTTACAGGACTCGTGTAGCCTCAGCCCTTGTGTCAGTTTCAGCTATCCAATGAGAGGGGAGGCCTTTGTGCCCAAAGGAACTGATGCAACGGGACCGGAACTTCACAAAGAAGTCATTCGTACAAGGTCTGCTGTACTAAACCCGCTCATCAAAAAGTTAACGTGAAGACCAGTTTCTTGAAGTGGTAGGAGCAAGGAACCTTGAATGTCAATTGCTGAAAATGTACCACGTCAGCCAGTGTACATACAGCGTTCCCTACCGTTTGGAACACATACGTCTGGTGGAGGTCAGGGGAAGGGTAGATTCAAATGTGTGTTTTTACTGATTTGTTTGTTTACACTGGCTACATTAGAGTCGCCAGGTTGTATATTAACAGCACAGTAATCGAAACATTTATCTAGGATTTCGCTAGAGGTTAACATTGTCTCTTTTAACTGTAACGGTCCGTAATGGTTCGAGTAGTAAGAAACAACCGATATTTTCCTTAATTTGTACTGCCATACAATAAAAAATCAGCTTCTCAAATAGGTAAAATATTGTGGGAGTGGTAAGATTCAAAGATAGAATTCATTCAACAGGTATTATCGGAAGTTAGTAACATTTAGTAAGCAAGAAACAAAAGAATTAGTTTCACAGCACAAATCGTTTCCAGAGGATATGTGCTCCCCAAATGCAATGACGTATATACCTATAGCCGAGATCGTTCTCCGTTTAAAATAAACCATCGACATAATTAATATTCAACACACGATACCTTTTACACACAATGTCATTTTAATAGAAGCCATGTCCAAAACTCTTATTTTTGCATTCGGCTGTAACTTGAGAACACCCGTTACACGTTAACGACCGTTCATCATTTGGATACTTTAGTAATGTTCATCAATCTGAGATACTTGTCAGGTAGGACTGATATAAATGAAGAAGATCCAACGAATAGCGACGCATTCCGTCACGGCACTCATTAAAGTAAGGAAGTTCTTGGGTGGTCATCGAACGATGAATACTTCTAGATAAGCTCAAGTACTGTGGTATGAATGGGACAGTGCTCAGATGGTTTAAATCATACCTAAATGGAAGAGTGCAGAAAGTTGAAATAAACAGTTCACATAATATGCAAAAAACTGGTGATTTCTCAAACTGGGGAACAATCAAGAATGGGGTGCCGCAAGGTTCGGTCTTGGGTCCTCTGCTGTTCTTAATATATATTACTGACTTGCCATTCTATATTCACGAAGATGCAAAGCTGGTACTTTTTGCCGATGATACAAGTATAGCTATCACACCCGACAGACAATAATTAACTGGTGAAATTGTAAACGATGTTTTTCAGAAAATCATTAAGTGGTTCTCTGCAAATGGGGTCTCATTAAACTTTGACAAAACACAGTATACACAGTTCCACACAGTAAATGGAATGACCCCATTAATAAATATAGACTTTGATCAGAAATAGGTAGCTAAGGTAGAATATTCAAAATTTCTGGGTGTATGCATTGATGAGGGGTTGAACTGGAAAAAACACTCTGAGGATCTGCTGAAACGTTTGAGTTCAGCTACTTATGCTATTAGGGCAATTGCAAATTTTGGCGATATACATCTGAGTAAATTAGCTTACCACGCCTATTTTCATTCTCTGCTTTCGTATGGCATCATATTCTGGGGTATACTCATCATTGAGTAAAAGAGTGTTCATTGTACAGAAGCGTGTAATCAGAATAATTGCTGGAGATCATCTACGATCATACTGCAGACACTTATTTAAAGAGCTAGAAATCTTCACTGTAGCCTCACAATATATATATTCACTTATGAAATTTGTTATTAACAATCCGAACGAATTCAAAAGTAATAGCAGTGTACATGGCTACAACACTAGGAGAAAGGATGATCTTCACTACTCAAGGTTAAATCTAACTTTGGCTCAGAAGGGGGGAAAATTATGCTGCCACAAAAGTCTTTGGTCACTTACCTAATAGCATCAAAAGTCTGACAGATAGCCATATAGCATTTAAAAGGAAATTAAAAGAATTTCTTAATGGCAACTCCTTCTACTCATTAGATGAATTTTTGGATATAGTAAGTAGGTAATTTCCCAACCTCCACAAAAAAAAAAAAAAAGATATTGAAAGTCATATAATATTTTGTCTAATGTAATATCTTGTATAGACACATTTTATTAACCTGACACGTTCCGCATCATTACGAAGTGTCGTATTCATCATCTATGGAACAAGTACTAATCTAATCTAATCTAATTTAATCTGAGGAGGATGTCATAGAGACTGAAAAAGTGGCTTCTGGAGGTGGAGCGGTCGGTATACGATGAGGGTATTTAAAAACTGGTGCCCAGGCTTCCAAACTGCATTGACCTCAACGGCGATTGTGTGGATAAATAATAGCATGTTCAGTCTCACTCAAATATTCATTTATATAAAGGTTGATGAGAAACAACCTGAAAGCGTGTTAGGATATTGCAGGGTGGGATGTGTTGGGAAATGACTGTTAAGAAAAAATTCTATAGTCTGCGTCGTTTCCGAGTTATTTAGCATTTAAGTTAGCCAGTCAGGTCGTATCGGGTGAAGATTGAAGCATCCTCCCAGAGACAGTATTGCCAAATGTGTTCTTCGTTGTTTCCTCGAATAGAACAAACGTAGCTTTTGCTCAGCTTGCTTATATTCATCACATCCAAAAAAAAAAAAAAAAAAATTACTGGTGATGAGTTTTTCAACGAATGGTAACATACGGACCCCCATGTTACCTGATTTTAACGCGTGTAAGTACTTGAATTTGCGTACAGAACGACCTGATCGGCTAACTTCAATGCTAAATAACTCGGAAATTGAATTTTTTTCTGAACAACGTACCCTTACAAGCTTCTACCACTTTTTCTGAACGCCCTGTAGACACATTTATTTTCTTAATTGTTTTATACATACATTTTTTAGTTTAGTACTTTATCCATGTTCAGCAACTGTAAATGTATTTGTTGAAAAATCAGAAACCATTTTCACAAAAGAAATTTAGTTCCTTTACCGCTTTCAGTCACCTAGTGCTCTTCTTCAGTTGATTAGAATTATCACATTACCAAAGAGCGTAAAAAATAAGCAGGTGTATGCAGCACATAGTTGTGTTCATATGGATCACAGTGCATGCACAAATATGGTAGAAGGAAACAACACAACAAGTGCAGACAACATGCAAGAACCGGAACTAATCAGCTTTTGACATTAGCTCTTCTGAAGTAGGGCACTAGGTGTCTGAAACCGGAAGAGAAAATTTCCTTTGTGCAGCTAATTGCTGATGTCCATTCTTCTTGTCAGTGTTTTCCACATTGTCCTCCCTCGCCATTTCTGCGGAGAACCTTCTCATTCCTCATCTTATCAGTCCACTTAATTTTCAACATTCTTCTGTAGCGCCACATCCCAAATGCTTCGATTCTCTTCTGATCCTGTTTTCCCACAGTCGATGTTTTACTGTCATACAATGCTGGGCTCCTAACGTGCATACTTAGAAATTTCTTCCTTAAATTGAAACCTATGTTTCATACTAGTAGACTTTCCTCGTCCAGGAATGCCCTTTATGCCAGTGCTAGTCTGCTTTTTATCTCCTGCTTGCTCCGACCGTCATGGGTTAGTTTGCTGCCCAGGTAGCAGAATTTCCTTAACTTTATCTACTTCCTGGTCACATTCTGAAGTTACGTCTCTTGGTACTCTCGTATCTGCTACTTCTCATTATTTTCGCTTTCTTCGATTTACTCTCAGTCTGTGTTCTGTAGTCATATTACAACTCTTCCCAAAATATGAAAAGCAAAAAGATTGCATTAGAAGAGATATGTTCCATAGTACCGAAAATGTGAAAGACCTCATACCTCTTAAGGTCTGCATTTTATATGCCATGTTCATTAGACTTTTTTCTTGGTTGGGTGGTCACTACCACCTTGTAAAAATGTTCGTCCTTTTCTTAACACGTTGTATATTTTCTATAGTTATATTTGTATTTATAATTTTTTGTATTTTTAATTTATTCATTTTCAACAACAATTGTTTTCTTACTTTCTGGATTCCACTCGTATGATCTGACAGCTCATGTTGATACAAGAATACTGCCACGACCGGGATACCTACTGACCTTTGGCTGAACAGGCTAATTCAGAGTCGTAGTAACCGCTTAACACAAAATGTGTCCTTGCAGTACCAGTGACTGACATATCTATCATTGCATTTGACTCTTGAAAAAAGAACTGGGCGACGGACAATCAATACACGCGTGCCGAGGGAGAAGCAAGTGCAGAGGGAGTTCTCTTCGCAAAATCTCGAAGTGCAGTGCTGTCCTTCCACCACTCCACTCTCTCTCACACACAATAAACAGCAAACACCACAGTCTTAAATACTGTTTCAGAGCGATTTTCCTTAACATGCTGCTGAACTCAATATTAAGAGTCTTTGTCTGAAGTGTTCGTTAGTTGCTAAAGAAATCGCTGCCTTTCGCTGTCGATCCCAACCAATGCTCGCTACGCCGCATAGGCACTGCGGTAAACGCCACACCTGTTTCAGTTTCTGCCAGTTACGTAGGAAACAGATTTGCGCCTCCGTTTGCCACTAACATAAAATTAAAAAGTAATATATACGAAACAGTATCGCAAAGTAACGTACAATAATTATTTTCTCCCCTGGTATTGCAGCTGGAATTTCACGATGATGTAGTTTGAAGTTTGCGCTGCAGAGGGTACTTTGTTTTCACGTGCAGCTCTAGCGAGAGAAGCCTGAACTGCGAAGAAAACACGACGCATATTTCACTGTCGACAACTTGCGAAGAGCAGCGAAGTGTTATTTCGATGTTTATGGGTGAAAGGGCATAAACCGAATTAAATTCACAGGAACATGCGCGACGTGTTTGGGGGCAACTGTATGGACCTCAGCAATGTCTTCTACGCATGCTTCCAGGAGGGTCTTGTGAACCTTAGTGATTCGCCACGCTCCAGGCAGCTGGTAACAGCTTCAACCCTGCAGAAAGTCGAGGGCACTGAGGCAGCAGTTTTGAGCGGCCGGCGTGTGCAACGGCGAACCTTATTGCAACAGTTCCACACTTCCTATTGCTCGGTGTACGATATTGTTCACGACACGTTGAAATTTCGTAAAATTATTGCTCGATAGCCGCCTAAGAACCTGACAGGCATCCACAAGGACCACCCAATGATGACAAGCTTATGCCGCAGAAGACCGTCACTTTCTGAAAGGTATAGGTCGAAGGAGTAAAACTGAACTCTCGAAACTCGGCATGCCTCTATGGAGTGGAAACATGCTGGATCCCAGTTACGATAAAAATTCAAAGTGACTCAATCTGGTAGGAAAGTGCTTGTGAGAGTGTTCTGGGACAGCCATAGTGTGTTTCTGGTGGACTTTACAGAACAATGGACTACTGTGAATGATGAAGCCTACACTGAAATTTTGCTCAAGTTTCGTCGTCCCTTTGTGACATACACCACAACATTAACGCTGACGGTGCCAAATTTCCTCATGACAATGCTCACCCCTACGTTGCTGCTCTTTTTCGTGAGAAAATTGCCTAATTCGGATGGGAGGTGCTCCAGCATCCAAAATACAGTCCGGATCTTGCACCGTCATTCCTCACCGTCATGAAGAAACTCCTGCCGATCAAGCTCTGCTACAGACGTTTAAGTGCAATCAGCAGTCCTCAGATGGCTATACTCCAACAAAACCAACTTCCATCAACAGGGTATATTGAAACGATACAACGATGGGAGCTGTGTGTTGAGAAATAAGCGTGTTGAGAAATAAATTATAGATTATTAGTAAGATAGTATTAATGTTTTAACAGATGTACACTGGTGCCCAAAATTAAAGCAGCATATGGAAACTTTGCAAGGTTGAGTTTATTATTGCCCCAAAACGGTATAAACAGGTGAAAGTAAAATAGAAACAATGTAAGGAATACAGAACTTAAACAAAAGCAACAAACATAACGGTAGACAAATATGTTCTTCTTTTTTTCCAATTTAACTGATTTGCACAGAAATTTTGACAACTGGTTAATGTGTGTAGTGTGGTGGGACCACCTCCAGCAGCAAAACGGACTTCACAACGGCAGGAAATGGTGTGAATCATGCCATCGATCTCATATTGAGCAATAACGCCATTCTTCCTGCAGAGCTACTCACAAGTCTTAGAAAGCAGTTGGTGGATGCTGGTGTGATCCAGTCCGTCTCCCTAGTGCATTCGACACATGCACTGCGAGATTGAAATCGGGGGAGCGAGCAGATCACCTCATACTTGCAATATCTTCGTTTCCAAGAAAACATTAACTACCCGTGCTTTATGAGGTCGAGTATTACCGTTCATCAGTACGAAATCTGGGCTCACAGCATGTCGCAACTATCACACTTTGGGTACCAAGATCTCGTCACGATATGTTACAGCAGTTAAATCTTGGCAATACAGCCGTACAATTTCATGAACAGGTGTTCTAGTGGTCAACTTAATCCCTGCCCACACCATTGGGGATCTTCCTCGATATCGATCTCTTTCCACAATGTTTGGGTCCCGAAATCGTGTTCCACGTTCCCTCCAGATGCGAATCAGTCGGGAACCACTCTCCGGACCATATCGGGACTAATCTGAAAAGAGAACGCTGGTCCAATATTCGACCGTCCAAGTGGCATGTTAACGACTCCACTCTAGATTTTCCCTTTTACGACGACGCGTCAGAAGTACACATACAGCACGACTCTGACATCAAAGGCCACTCTACCGAAGCCTTCTGTACCCCGTTTGGCTCGATACAGCACCTCCAGTGGATTCTGCGGGGTCGGATGCTAGTTACCGTGCAGTGCTAAGGCGGTACCGTGCCCTAACAGTCAAATAACGGTCCTCTCTTTCAGATGCCACACGTGGTCAGGCCTGCCGTGTTGTTCGGGATAAAGTTTCGGTGTCTATTAACGGTCTGCACATCTTAGAAACAACAAAATAATTCACATTAAGCCATCGGGCTACATCAGTTTGCGCGACTGCCGTACTTCCGTTCTTCCTATGGTCCTCCACTGCAGAGAGACTGGTAGCTGTCTTCTCTGGGCCATACTGCACCGTCTGTGACTATGTACACAGCGATTGTGGATGTGGGAGCACCCGACAAAGACTACACCGTTTGACAGGTGCCCTGACGTCATCGATGACGTGGTTGTCCGTTGACAAGGATGCCATTTTCAATGCAGAATACGATCGTACGGACATCTGTTGACAATTTGTATGGTTATACAGTGAATTAGACACATAACGGGGAAACATCGGTTTGTTGCTTTAATTTTTGACAGCAGTGTATACGCATATTGTGTGTCTGTATACTTCATGTGTAACGTACGTATGTCACTACGCTGGTTTTCTCTACAGAAACGCAGAAATGAAAAAAAAAACACCTCCCTCTCGCGTTGCATTTCTTCATCCTATATCCCATCGATCTATGATGGAAGTAGGTCTGTCGCACTCACATTAAAGTGACATTGTTCAAAAAACGTTCAAATGTGTGTGAATTCCTAAGGGACCAAATTGCTCATCGGTCCCTAGAAGTACATACTAATTAAACTAACTTATCTTAAGAAAAACATACAAACCCATGCCCGAAGGAGGATTCGAACCTCCGGCGGGAGTGGCCGCGCAATCCGTGCACGGCGCCTCAAACCGTGCTGCCAAAGTGTTCAAATGTGTGTGAAATCTTATGGGACTTAACTGTAAAGGTCATCAGTCCCTAAGCTTATACACACTACTTAACCGAAATTATCCTAAGGACAAACACACACACACACCCATGCCCGAGGGAGGACTCGAACCTCCGCCGGGACCAGCCGCACAGTCCATGACTACAGCGCCCAGACCGCTCTGCTAATCCCGCCCGGTCCGTGCTGCCACTCCGAGCGGCGACATTGTTGTTTTCTTTTCTTATCCACTAGACGGTTTAGGAAACGTAATTTCCCGTTGAAGTGCGTGCTGTAATGCAACTAGATGTAGTTCACTACGTATTATGATCCTCACAGTCGCACTAAGGAAGCGCCAATGAACAGACCTCTTTGGAAGTGTATAACATTGGACACAACGGTGGCCTAACACAACGATCAAAGACGACCTTTTGGTGCGGAATATTCCGGAGATGTTATTACACACGAGGGAACAAAAGACAAAGTCGCCGCGTTACAGGCAAGCCAGAAAAGAAGCTCCGGAAGCTAGGTGTTAATGGCAGGGCGGCCACACTGCTTTGTGCAACCCTTGCACCTGAGGCGCCTCCGCGTTGTTACACGGATCGCACCCTTTGCCAGAGGCCAATGAAAAGACGGGTGCCCCTCGAAGGGAAGCACGCGTTTCTTTGTCTTATCTGTCGGTGCGCTCCCCCGGCTGGCGTGACGCAGCCGGCAAAGTGCAGCTGCAGCGACTCGGGCGCGCAGCGCGCTGCAGTGCGGCGTTAATTAGACGAGCCACTGCCGTCGCTACTGCCTCTCCCCGCGCATGCGCCGTGCCTCTTCCCACCCACGACGCGCAGACAGCAGTATACGGCCTAAGCACTTCTATTTTATGCTGATGTGTACGATTCTCTCCATTCTAATTAGCGGCGCTAATTATAGAAGCCGCCGATGTGTATGTGCGGCGCACTAGTAGTTAAAACAAAGCGAGCGATGCATATTCATGAGCGGACTCGTTGCGCCCGAGAAGGCCAGAAGCGGCAACCTCCGCGGTGAACGACAGGGCGCTCTGCGGCTGTCCACGTGTGTGCAGCCGCGCACAGCTGTGCGTCACCTCTGTGCCTTGTGTCGCCGGAGGCTTCAAACAAGTCATCGGAGACAAAGACGCTACGCTTTTATCCTTTTGACTGGAGTAGACTCCTAGCGAGCACAACCAGAACATATTAGGGTTCAAAAATGGCTCTGAGCACTATGCGACTTAACGTCTGAGGTCATCAGTCGCCTAGAACTTAAAACTAATTAAACCAAACTAACCTAAGAACATCACACGCATCCATGCCCGAGGCAGGATTCGAACCTGCGACCGTAGCGGTCACGCGGTTCCAGACTGAAGCGCCTAGAAACCCACGGCCACACCGGCCGGCGAACATATTAGGGAATCCTGTTCACAAATAGTGCAGACTGCAAGTCCATTGTCTCCCCCGTTGTAGGAACATGGCTGTGTTCCTATCGCACAAGTCTTGTAAATATTTCTCGTTCTACAGCCAGTATATTAAGCTCTTCTTATAGTAGGTGAGAATGCAGCAGTGGGAAGATGACGTAATGCAGTACGACGTACTGATGACAAATGGCTCTGAGCACTATGGGACTCAACTTCTGAGGTCATCAGTTCCCTAGAACTTAAAACTAATTAAACCAAACTAACCTAAGAACATCACATACATCCATGCCCGAGGCAGGATTCGAACCTGCGACCGTAGCGGTCGCGCGGTTCCAGACTGTAGCGCCTAGAAACGCTCGGCCGCCGTGGCCGGCGTACTGATGACAGATAGTTTACTCGGTACGTGCATCGTGAGAAAGGACACCTAGATTGTGATCCCCCATGATTGCCTGCTGCGTTCGGAAGCAGCGCCCAAAAACGATAAACTTGTCATTAACGTTAGAAATACAAAACAGTGAATTTTCTTTCATTTCATACAAAAGTATCTCTCAACGGCAACACTTAAAAGACTTGATAATGGCACTTTGAAGCCGATATCAGGATTGTGTAAGTGTAAATGTAACACTAGGCGCTTCAGTTTGGAACCGCACGACCGCAGGTTCGAATCCTGCCTCGGGCATGGATGTCTTTGATGTGCCTAGGTTAGTTAGGTTTAAGTAGTTCTAAGTTCTAGGGGACTGATGACCTCAGATGTTAAGTCCCGTAGTGCTCAGAGCCATTTGAACCATTCTTTTTGTAAATATAACACTGTAAATAAACGACTCTCTAATGGCGGTACTGACTTTAAAGAGATTTA
This sequence comes from Schistocerca nitens, assembly GCF_023898315.1. Lineage (NCBI taxonomy): Eukaryota > Metazoa > Arthropoda > Insecta > Orthoptera > Acrididae > Schistocerca > Schistocerca nitens. The sequence continues at coordinate 851,189,967 of NC_064615.1, read as the reverse complement.
GAAAAGATACCTGAACGGTGCGAAAGTTGGCAGTTGACCGTAAATAACGAAATGTGTGAGGTCATCCACATGAGTGCTAAAAGGAGTTCATTAAACTTCGGTTACACGATAAATCAGTCAAATCTAAAGGTCGTAAATTCTACAAAAACGTAGGAATTACAATTGCGAACAATTTAAATTGGAAGGAACACACAGAAAATTTTGTGGGGAAGGCTAACCAAAGGCTGCGTTTTATTGGAAGGACACTTAGAAAATGGAACAGATCTACTAAGGAGACTGCCTACACTACGCTTGTCCGCCCTCTTTTAGAATACTGCTGCGCGACTTGGGATCTGTACCATATAAGGCTGACGGAATACATCGAGAAAGCTCAACTAAGGGCAGCACGTTTTGTATTATCGCGAAATATGAGACAGAGTGACTCTGAAATAATACAGGATTTGGGCTGGACATTTTTAAAAGAAAGGCGTTTTTCGTAGCGACAGATTTTTCTCACGTAATTCATATCAACAACTTTCTCCTCCGAATCCGAAAATATTTTGTTGACACGAACCTACACAGGGAGAAACAATCAACACAGTAAAATAAGGTAAATCAGAGCTCGTACGGAAAGATATAGGTGTTCGTTCTTTCCACGTGAAACGTCCCCTTTGAACAATTATACATGACTGTCCTTAAACTGACACACAATATTTTTAGCGCAACGCAATCTGACTTTCAATAATCCCTACAAAAGAATGGCCCTGACTAGCATTAACCTATACCTTTCACAAATCACCCCAAAAAAATCTTCGTTACTCGAACTACTGCAATACAGCGAGCGCCACTACTGCCAGCTAAATAAAAGATTCAAACTACGGAAGGCACTAACTACTGATAGGCATCGTTAGCAAATGAAAGATTTTAATAGAGAGCAAACAATGTATTTACCTTAATAGTGTTGAAAAATCATAATATACATAGCAGTTCATGACATCCAGTCTTACAAATTTCAAAACTCCGCCGGCCGCTGGTGGCCGAGCGGTTCTGGCGCTACAGTCTGGAACCGCGCGACCGCTACGGTCGCAGGTTCGAATCCTGCCTCGGGCATGGATGTGTGTGTTGTCCTTAGGTTAGTTAGGTTTAAGTAGTTCTAAGTTCTAGGGGACTTATGACCTCAGCAGTTGAGTCCCATAGTGCTCAGAGCCATTTGAACCATTTTTCAAAACTCCGCCATTTCTCTCCCCACATCCACCACTGTTGGCGGCGCACCTCCAACTGCGCAACGCTACGCGCTGTTCACATCCAGCTGCCGCTGCCCAACACTACAATGGCAGACAACAATGCAAACTAGCCACAGACCGCACACAGCACAGCCAGTGATTTTCATATAGAGCGCTACATAACGTTGCCAATAAGAAAACATAAACAGCCTACTTAAATAGCCCCCATGCTCCCCACAAAAAATTTTACAAATTGTTTTGGGCAGTGGCCAATAATGATTTGATAAAATTTTTCATAATTATAATAACAAAGATATCAAATGCACACACTTATTGATACAATGTTGGTCAAAAGCTAAAATTTTCTCACAGTCCATAAAGACAGTCCTGATCATTCATCACAGTAAAATTGTAGTTTTTTTTTTAAGTCTGAGCCGTAAAAGAAAATGCACACGGAAGTAGTGGATTTCCATTCTGTCTTGAAGAAGTAGTGTTGTCCTTCCAACGGAAAGACAGTGCTGACTCTTGAAGAATATTGGTAGGTAGGTCATCACAGAGCAGACCCACTGTAGTCCTGGTAGAGATTACGGTATTGGTGGGCCATCAGAGGTGCAGACCCACTGCAGTCCTTGTAGAAATAATGTTATTGGCAGGCCATCAAAGATGCAGACCCAGTGCAGTCCTTGTAGAAATAATGGTATTGGTGGGTCATCAAAGGTGCAGACCCACTGTAGTCCTGGTAGAGATGGCCAGCAGCCATCTGTTGCGACTGTGCAGTTGCACAATCACCATCTAAGAGTCTTGTGGACAATATAGCAAGTCCATAAACCACCACTTGTGCACTCACAAATTTTTTGGCATGTCCTTAGAACCAGCAATGCTGTTAACCAGCCCCTTGCTGAATTATCAACACACATGCAAACACTAACAGTCCCCTTTTTTTCTCACATATTCTGAGTGTACTATGACCAACAAAAACGTGTGCAGTGAAATGGAACTTAAAAGTTAATAATATGATGAACTGGTGTCAATTACAATTATATAACATAAGAATACAATTACAAAGGTACAAAATACATCATTAAAGAACATAACAATACAGATAACATTTGTAGTACAAGCTTTACAAAAGAATCGTAGTAACATATACATCGGTGTTACAGGAATTATGACATGAGTACATACATAAAAGATCAGAATAACTTTCGAAACATCAACTTCACACATGAGCATTAAAACAGAACAGAATAAATAATGTCTAAACATCTTTACAAAGAAAATAACATATTATCAGAAAAATTCTACAACAAAACTCTTATTAGCTAAACACATTAAGACAGGAAAAACACAAATTCACATAGTGTAATAACACAAAAATACAGGACAGGGTTTGTTTTCAGTATGACATTTGGTACTGCAGTCCACCCCAAAACTTCATTCCATATATCTTTCCTCTTATTTCAACATTTGTTTCCACCAAAAAAATTCTATCCAAGCATGCTTTCTGTAATTATATGTTCACACATTTATTACCTCTTTATTTATTTTCCATTATCTTACCTCATCATTTATTTCCAAGAAAATCCTACCTAAACCTGTTGTCCCTAAACTCTACTTTTTTGGTTCATATCCTCTTTCAAAATACCTTTTTGGCCAAACCATTTTCTTATAGCTTCTCAATGCATTTCTTCCAATTCACCATAACTTGTTCTCTTATATTGCCTACCCCATCTTAAGCTAACTTAAATCTACTGAGCTCAGATGCTAAACTAAGGGACGAGGCAATGCAGCAGCACAAAACAATTAACACAAACAGCAATGACAAAAAAATGCAAATTGGCAAAGCAAGCAGCAATATTACAACTAATATAAGGCAATGAGCAGCAAACAAGAAAAATAAATCAGTAGTAAAACTGGCTTAACAGAGTACTGTAAAGTGAAATTTAGTAGCACTATGCCTGTCAAACAACAGCAGCAAATGCAATAACTTATATCTAAACATGACATAGCTCAAGCAGAAAAAATAATACAGTAAAAACGGCCATGTTTAATACCTATGTTACATCTTAACACTAGAGTGATGCATCATAAAAACTTACTCTGCAAAAAAGTTACCAAGTCATTAAAAAATTATTTATGCAATTCCTGTGAAGGGAAATGTCTCTTTGTGCTCTCTTTTCTAATAAAGTATATCATAAACGTATTCTTTACTGGGTCTGTAGACCGAAAATAGTGATATTAGTACATCTATTAAATTTTATAATAACCAATGCTGCAGTGCAGCTAGAAACTAGATATTAAAGAAAATGAGCAAATATGTACAAAGGAAGGCATGAAACATCATTCATTAGCCATATGGCATATCATAAGGTAGTAAAAAAAATCTCTCAACTAGAAAGACAATAGTCATAATCAGGTGTATAGACATAAAAATATTTCTTGTCATTTCATTAGGCATTTCAGTAAATATCATAAAGTAAGAGCTCCACAGTGCTATCATATGTTTTCAAGTTTGAGCGTGTCGTATTTGCGATGCTTTCTACAAAGGAATGCCAATAGCGAGGATAATGGCCCCTTTTTTTTCTCCACCTGTGCCTCTGAAAGGCACACACTAATGGCTTTTTTCCATGTGGCTGTCACGCAGCTGGGTGCCCACGACTCATTACGTGAAAGTGGTCACTTAACTTTCTTACTGAAATATTAACGACACCAGTTTGCATTACAGTGACAGTCTCATATAAAAAATTTCACAGGTCGAGAATTTGCGTTGCAAATGTGTAGAAACAAAATCCTATGAATATAACAGTGTGCAAAAAATTTTCGCCTGCATTGTGATACATTCACGCATTTACACACATTTCATAACTCTTAAAGTACGATTCTTGGTTTCCAACATCCTTTTTCACAAGTCAGAGTCCCTAACCACTACTCATTATTCCTTACCTTAATACACATATACATATTCGTCGACACTTCTTCAATATTTCATCTTAATAAATACGTAGCATAATCCAATTCCTCATATACGGTAGCATCATCTTATTGATCATAAACATACCTCAACAGCATAATACACATAGTCGTCGTAAAAATAACATCATAACACCTCAGTCAAATCTCAAAAACGTCATAGCTTTCTGCAATAATTTCAAAACCTAAAAAAAATTCTCTGCTCATTTCAATAGTGTCATCTACCTCAAACGTACTTTACAATCAAGCTCCCTTACCAAATACATCATTTAAAGCTCTCATAGTATCACAATGGTTCCGAAAAAATATGAACAGTTCACAAAGTACAGACAAAATACAATTTCATAGGTGTGAAGTTACCCAACTGTGTAATTGCGTAAACATGTGTCACTGATGTAGTAAAAAAAATGTTTACCTCTCAGTTAAATGATCAGATAGCTGTGTAATTTGTGTGTTAGAGAAATATGGTACCGATGTGTAAAGTTGTATAAGCAAATACCATATTAGCTAGGGCTCCTTGTGCTTGCCAAACACATGGTACACAAAGTAAGTGTGTACCCCCCTGAGGATTAATGTAATTATACCCTCAGGTGTTACAGACTACAGCAATGGAATGAAATGTATCACGGAAAACCTTTGTATCATTGTACTTCAAATATCTTTAAAAATAAATGATTTAAGTACAAAATTAATCGCTCAAATACGTGTCCTGTAGCGCTAAATGTGCGTCTTGCTATAAGATAATCTCTGTGGAAGTGTCGTAGTTATTGTCCTCCGAAAACGAAGTTCTGCAGAAGCCAATGTACTTACCTCATGATAAACAAAAGTGATATGCTTTGCGTATAGATATCTTAGTTATTACGCTTATTGCTGTGATGAAGAAAGTACTGTGCTGTAACGTATTGTTGTGCTATGGAAAGGGCAGTCTCATTGTAGGTATACCACAAAAGTTACTACTAAAACATGTTTTACTTTCCAGAATAATACAGAAAAACTGTGCAGATATAAAACAGAAACACTGCAAAAGCAACATTGTAAATTGTCACTCATTAGTAGCGTCGTGATAAAATCGTGTAGCTGTCACATAAACTAACCACTGAAAGTACTTTAAATCCAGAATGTATTTTCAAGTAAACCAAAATGCTGCATTGAAATCTCATTAGCAGTACCAGTATATGTTCTAAGTATGTAAGCCTTATAGTCGTTACGTAATCGTGCAACTAACAGGCAAGAATGTACACACACAATAACACTGTGACGTCTGTTCATTATAACAATGCAGTCGTAATTTCTGTTTAAATAAGTTCTCTTGGTTCTTCACTGGATATTTAACTTCAAACATTGTTGCATGGTAACAGTTTCTAAGTCTGACAATGCATACTAGAAATGTGAAGTGAAAAGTTTTATGGCAAAGACAAAGTTAAAAAGCAGATTATCTTTCAATAAACGGTTTTACATGTGAAATGTGGTGTAAACCTTTACTCTTCCTAGTACGCAGAGTTTCAACTTCAACGCAGTTATCATGTGGTATACGTCGGATTCTGTAAGGTCCATTGTAAACTAGAAAGAATTTGTGACTCAAGTGTTTCTTCTTATGTGACAATGAATGAGCTTTAATGAGAACTTTCTGACCCTTTGCATTTGCTTTACAGTGTAGTTTTCTCCTTTTGTCTGCTGCCGATTTTATATTTTTAAGAGCCAAATCAATTATGTCTTTGTGTCGAAGTTTACGTGTATTCAGGTAAGGTACAAGCTCTCTGATTCTGTTCGGTGGTTCTTCATTCTTCAGTACAAGAGTAGGTGGTAAAGCAGTGGAATCATGAGGCATTTCATTCAGCACATTTTCAAATAATTGTAAATATCTGTCCCAATGCTGATGCTTTCTGTGACAATAAAGTCTTCAAAGCTTATTGATTTCTTTCATAATTCGTTCAGATGGGTTACAATGTGGTGACCACAATGAAATAAAAACAGGTTTGATTTTATGATTCCGAAGCATGCGTGACCAAACAGCAGATCTGAATTGCGGTCCGTTATCTGAAATGACTTTAGCAACGTGGCCAACTTCACGTAAGAAATTTTTAACAAAGGCGTTGGATACAGACCGTCCTGTGGCTTTATGTAACGGAGTGAAAGAAACAAATTTTGAAGTAAGTTCAACAGCGACTAGAACGTACGAAAATCCATTCGATGTTCTGACAAGGGGTCCCAAGAGATCAACAGCAGCAAATTCTTTTAATTTAGAAGGAATAATAGGAAACAACGGAGCACGATGTGAGATAGTAGATGGTTTCGCCTTTTGACAAAGTTTACAAATAAACAAGACTCTTCGAATTCTCTTTTCCATATTGTTAAAATAACAAGTCGTTCGAAGAATATGATAATATTTTCGTGGACCAAAATGTGCGTAGCTGAAATGAATGTACCAAATGAGCTTATTAACAAAATCGTCTGGAATGCAAAGTACCCAAAGCTTGTCATCAACAGTGCAGCGTTTGAAGAGTATGTTGTTTCTAACCAGGTAATAATGCCGAATCTGAGTGTGTGTCTTTTCATGTCATTTACTTTTGATGTCTTTCCAAATCAGATCTTTATCTTGTTCATGAGCAATGTCCTTTAAAGATGTGGTGATTAAGTTTTCAAAGGCGACTTTCTGAATGTAAAGAATACTGACATTTTTCTCGAGGTTGCCTTCTGTGTTACTTTTCTCAAGCCCAGCCGGTGCGCGTGACAGTGCGTCCGCAACAATGTTCTCCGTGCCGGGAATGTAGACCATTGTGAAGTGGAATTCTTGCAGAAACAATGCCCAACGTTTTAACCTGTCATGATTTAATTTTGAAGACATAAGAAATTGTAATGCACGATGATCACTGTATACTTTTCCGTGCTTACCAGAAAGAAATAAACGGAATTTGTTAAATGCCTAAACGATAGCTAAAGGGCCGGCCGCGGTGGTCTCGCGGTTCTAGGCGCGCAGTCCGGAACCGTGCGACTGCTACGGTCGCAGGTTCGAATCCTGCCTCGGGCATGGCTGTGTGTGATATCCTTAGGTTAGTTAGCTTTAAGTAGTTCTAAGTTCTAGGGGACTGATGACCACAGCAGTTGAGTCCCATAGTGCTCAGAGCCATTTGAACCATTTGATAGCTAAAGCTTCTAATTCAGTAACGGAATAATTTTTTTTCAGATTTTGTTAGCACTCGGCTAGCAAAAGCAATGGTTTTTTGAACAGTAGTGTCATTTTCTGTGGCTTCTTGAAATAAATGGGCACCAAGACCGACTTTAGAAGAATCCGTGCTAAGGCAGAAATCTTGTGACAGATCTGGATGAGCTAGTATTGGCGCGTTAAGTAGCGATTCTTTCAAAGAATTGAATCCCAACTGTGCTTGTTCGTCCCAGTTCCAAATAGTATTTTTTCCAGTGAGAGAACAAAGTTTTGGTGTAACTAGAATTTGCATATTCAGAAAACGACGGTAAAAATTTACGGGACCTAGAAAACTTTGGACTTGTTTTTTTGTGGATGGAACTGGAATGGCTCTCATTGCTTCTAACTTTTCAGGATCCGGCTGAATGCCTTCAGAAGAAATAATATGTCCCAAAAACTTCACCTTTGTCCTACCGAATCCAGACTTTTCCAAGTTAACTGTAATTCCAGATTCTGCAAAAATGTGTAACACGCTGTTGAGGATGCGATTGTGTTGTTCCCATGAGGCTTCTGCTATCAGAATATCGTCCACATATAGGGTGATGTGACGTTTTAAGAACTCAGGTAATATGGAATTTAGCCCGCGAATGAATGCTGCCGAAGAAATGTTCAAACCAAAAGGAAGTTTCCGAAACTGATAACAAACGCCGAAACAAAGGAAAGCTGTGTATTTTCTACATTCTGGATGAAGTTCGATCTGATAAAAGCTGGATCTGAGATCAATAGAAGACAACACTTTTACACCATTAAAATTTTGAAGAAGTTCTTCTAACGTTTGCGGCCTGTCTGTTTCAGGAATGATGATAGTATTGATTTGTCTCGAACCTAAGACAAGCCTGATCGATGCATTTTTCTTCTCAGCAACATGTAATGGATTGTTGTATGAGCTTACTGCAGGCTCAATAATGCCCTCGTCAAGCATAGATTGTATTTCTGTTCTAACACGGTCCCTAGAATGTGCTGGAATTACGTATGGTCTAACACAAAATTTAGTATGCTCACGAACACGAAATTGGTATTGAAATCCCTTGATTGTTCCTGTTTTGTGAGTAAAAACTGTGGAATGTGCTTGTAAAATCTGAAAAAGGTCTTGCCTATCGCTGTCATTACAATTCTCAATTGTTTGAATTTTATTATGAATTAACTCATTAGTATCAAATGCGCCGTCGATATCACCCCTGTCAGTACTTGCAGAGTGATTGTTAGTGTCAAGCTCCGTCGAAAATTCCGAACTGTTGTCTAACAGGAGGTAAAGCCGATTAATTTCTTTGTCATGGTTTGAGAGCCAATCTTCAAATTTCAAAGCTATTGACCTACCTTCTTTCTCTAAACTTATTTCAGAATCATGAAAGTTTAGGATTACTTTGTATTCATTCAAAAAGTCTACTCCCAATATAATTTCCGTCGACAATAATGGAACAATAAGAAAGTTCATAGAGAAGCTGTGGCTTTGACAAAAGAATTCTAAGTTGGTTTGTTGGCGTACATCTACACTTTTTCCAAAGATTGCACCTTGTAATTTAATCTTACGTAACGGAAGTGTGGGACAATCGTTCGATTTGTTGCATTTGCTAAAGGCTGTTTCACTAATTACTGAAATGGGACTGCCAGAGTCAAGTACTGCCGTAAATTTTACGTCATTTACTGTAATGTGAATCACAGGATATGCAATGTTGTTATGTTTTACGTCGTGCTCCTGGAGTAAGATGTCCCTAATGTCTTCCATTTTTACGTAATTACTAGCTACGGCAGCTACGTCGTCAGTTTGATAAGTACGTTTTGTGGCTGCCAGCGGTATGGGTCATTGCCTATTGTGTCTTTGTTGGCGCGCGTCGTTAATTGGGGTTTGGAGACCTAACTTCTACAAATTCACCTTGTCGAGAGGGCCCTGCTCTGTTTGAATCCCGCCAGTTCTGATGCAATTCAGCTCTGTCGTTACGATCATATCGTCTGTCGTCATGTCGGTAGATTCCATAGTTTCTTTCTTGTCGGTCACGTGGTGGAGAATTTCTCCCTGAATCGTAACTGCGCGCTGGACCGTTGCGTCTAAAGTTATTCTGTCTCCCTTGATGATAATTATTTTGGTTCCCAAATTGTCTGTTTCTATGATTGTCTCTGTGATAGTCACTACCGCGGAGAGGTGATCTTTCCCTGTAATTATTACTACTCTGCCAACGGTTGTCATACGGGTCGTGTCTGTTTTGGTCACAATTTGTGTTGTGAGAATAGCCTTGTCGTGTCCAGTTATTATTTCTTTCATCGCAGAATTGCGACGGATGTGACCTGTAATTGTTGTGTTCCTGTTTTCGCGTTCCGCGATTGTCAGTGTCAATTTCCAATTCTAGTAAGAGTCCCTGAAAAGCTTCAATGTCGTCTTTGCAACGTCCTGCCAAAATAATATGTCGTAAATGTTCAGGTAATTTGATTAAGCAAATGCGGATGATTTCTGAGGGGCTATATGGGTTTGACAGGTACTGATTCTTGTGCAACATGTCTTCAAAATATTTCACAAGGCTGGAAAATTCAGATTGTTCGAAATGTTCCATCATTATGATGCTATGTTTTACTCGGTCTTGTGTAGCTTGAGACCAATATGCTGAGAGGAAGGCATGGTAAAATTCTCCTTCACTGTGACAATCGTGAATGACCGATCGCATTCTCACAGCTGGTTCATTCTCTAAATAGCCACACATAAATTATAATCTGTGCTCTAATGACCAGTTGGGAGGAAACCAATGAGAGAATTGATGGAGCCACGCTTGTGGATGAATGTCGTTGCCAGAATTCTTAAATGTTTTAAATTTTTAGGTGTAGTAATGAACAGCTTATAGTCAAAATCATCATGTTGGCTAGTCGCATATTGGTCATTGTTTCGTCGTTTCGGCGGTTCCATTTCAAAATTCGGTGCACCTTGCCAATTTCTTTAATAATTTCCGAAATGCGCTGTGTTATTATTTTGTGACTGTTCCGTATTTCTATGTCCCTCTTCCCGTACTTGGGCGCGAGTGTCCTCTGAAATACGTAATTCTTGTATTACCTGTGTCAGCTTATCTTGTAGTTCCCAGATTTCTCTTTGGTGCTGCGTATTAATTTGATTCTGATTTTGTTTGAATTTCCTAATTTGTTCGCACTCTTCTGTGTCATTAAAGACTACCGGTTTTGTGTCATTCAGATTATCATCTACCTTCGTAGACAAATTATTTAGCAGATCCGAAAGTTCAACTACTTTCTCAGATAATGAACTAATTTCCTCCATGTGTCTTTCTGAACCAATTTTCAGAGTATCTACTGTGTCCTTTAAGTTTTCCTGAGTGTTTGCAACTTGCGTAACCGAATCGGTAGATGCAACTGAGTCAATTTTAGCTTGCAAGGTCTCATGATTTTCGAACAATAGTTAGCAGTTCTTTTATGGCTGCTTCGTGATTCTGTAATGCATTTTCATGCCGCGAAAAAATAGGTTGAAAATGCTCACAAATTTGTGTTTTTACGTCATTACAAACTTTTTGACATTTCGATTCAATGTTATGTAACTCAGTAGTTAAATCTTCACGTGTTTGTTCAAGCGTGGTGTCTAACTTCCGAAGATTTTGTTCCATTGTGTCTAACTTTTGAAGCTTTTGCTGTGTCTGTCTCTGATTTTGTTCCACTGTGTCTAACTTTTGAAGCTTTGGCTGTGTTTGTCCGATTTGTTGTATTAATTGTAATAACAATGCATTGGTGTCTGAAACATGTTCCTCAGTGCTTTTCGGCAGTGAATTTGCACCGGCAACATTCACATTTTGACAAGCAGAAAATGTGTCTTGACGTATTTGAGAAAACGGTGAGGACCCAAAACCTGAATCTACAGTACTTGCGAGATTGTGTCCTGTCATTTCGGATTCCTGAGGCGAGCTATTGTCGACCGATCGATCGACAATGCTTCCCTGCTCACTAATTGTTTCACTGTCTACGCAATTATGTGCCGCCCGCTCCATTTCCCTATGCACAATTACCAAATCACTAGTTTGAACATTAGTTAATTCATTACACGATGGCGCTAACACACTGCTTTCGTCTTCACTGTCATTTCTCAGTTTACTTTGGAGCATAGTATTACGTTTCTCACACGCCATTATTGTCACAATATTTCACACGATAACAGAGAAAAGCACAATTTGAAGAGCAAAATAACAAAACACATTAACATAGCATTGAAAATAATATCTAGTTAATTGCAAGCGCAGCTGGAAAATACTTGGTGCAAATCTACATGCATGCCACAACAACAATGAAAGACTGCAACTACAAAGGAGATTCTCTCTACAATTACGCGCTAGCAATAAACAAAATCTACACTAATTACACAAACTACAAGAAAAAATCAGAAGATTCTAGTGAGGTATCCTCGGCTAAGGGTCGACATATGAAACGTCCCCTTTGAACAATTGTACAGGACTGAGCTTAAACTGACACACAATATTTTTAGCGCAACGCAATCTGACTTTCAATAATCCCTACAAAATAATGGCCCTGACTAACATTAACCTATACCTTTCACAAATCACTTACCTCACAAAAATCTTCGTTACTCGAACTACTGTTGCATTGCATTTGCTTTACAGTGTAGTTTTCTCCTTTTGTCTGCTGCCGATTTTATATTTTTAAGAGCCAAATCAATTATGTCTTTGTGTCGAAGTTTACGTGTATTCAGGTAAGGTACAAGCTCTCTGATTCTGTTCGGTGGTTCTTCATTCTTCAGTACAAGAGTAGGTGGTAAAGCAGTGGAATCATGAGGCATTTCATTCAGCACATTTTCAAATAATTGTAAATATCTGTCCCAATGCTGATGCTTTCTGTGACAATAAAGTCTTCAAAGCTTATTGATTTCTTTCGTAATCCGTTCAGATGGGTTACAATGTGGTGACCACAATGAAATAAAAACAGGTTTGATTTTATGATTCCGAAGCATGCGTGACCAAACAGCAGATCTGAATTGCGGTCCGTTATCTGAAATGACTTTAGCAACGTGGCCAACTTCACGTAAGAAATTTTTAACAAAGGCGTTGGATACAGACCGTCCTGTGGCTTTATGTAACGGAGTGAAAGAAACAAATTTTGAAGTAAGTTCAACAGCGACTAGAACGTACGAAAATCCATTCGATGTTCTGACAAGGGGTCCCAAGAGATCAACAGCAGCAAATTCTTTTAATTTAGAAGGAATAATAGGAAACAACGGAGCACGATGTGAGATAGTAGATGGTTTCGCCTTTTGACAAAGTTTACAAATAAACAAGACTCTTCGAATTCTCTTTTCCATATTGTTAAAATAACAAGTCGTTCGAAGAATATGATAATATTTTCGTGGACCAAAATGTGCGTAGCTGAAATGAATGTACCAAATGAGCTTATTAACAAAATCGTCTGGAATGCAAAGTACCCAAAGCTTGTCATCAACAGTGCAGCGTTTGAAGAGTATGTTGTTTCTAACCAGGTAATAATGCCGAATCTGAGTGTGTGTCTTTTCATGTCATTTACTTTTGATGTCTTTCCAAATCAGATCTTTATCTTGTTCATGAGCAATGTCCTTTAAAGATGTGGTGATTAAGTTTTCAAAGGCGACTTTCTGAATGTAAAGAATACTGACATTTTTCTCGAGGTTGCCTTCTGTGTTACTTTTCTCAAGCCCAGCCGGTGCGCGTGACAGTGCGTCCGCAACAATGTTCTCCGTGCCGGGAATGTAGACCATTGTGAAGTGGAATTCTTGCAGAAACAATGCCCAACGTTTTAACCTGTCATGATTTAATTTTGAAGACATAAGAAATTGTAATGCACGATGATCACTGTATACTTTTCCGTGCTTACCAGAAAGAAATAAACGGAATTTGTTAAATGCCTAAACGATAGCTAAAGGGCCGGCCGCGGTGGTCTCGCGGTTCTAGGCGCGCAGTCCGGAACCGCGCGACTGCTACGGTCGCAGGTTCGAATCCTGCCTCGGGCATGGCTGTGTGTGATATCCTTAGGTTAGTTAGCTTTAAGTAGTTCTAAGTTCTAGGGGACTGATGACCACAGCAGTTGAGTCCCATAGTGCTCAGAGCCATTTGAACCATTTGATAGCTAAAGCTTCTAATTCAGTAACGGAATAATTTTTTTTCAGATTTTGTTAGCACTCGGCTAGCAAAAGCAATGGTTTTTTGAACAGTAGTGTCATTTTCTGTGGCTTCTTGAAATAAATGGGCACCAAGACCGACTTTAGAAGAATCCGTGCTAAGGCAGAAATCTTGTGACAGATCTGGATGAGCTAGTATTGGCGCGTTAAGTAGCGATTCTTTCAAAGAATTGAATCCCAACTGTGCTTGTTCGTCCCAGTTTCAAATAGTATTTTTTCCAGTGAGAGAACAAAGTTTTGGTGTAACTAGAATTTGCATATTCAGAAAACGACGGTAAAAATTTACGGGACCTAGAAAACTTTGGACTTGTTTTTTTGTGGATGGAACTGGAATGGCTCTCATTGCTTCTAACTTTTCAGGATCCGGCTGAATGCCTTCAGAAGAAATAATATGTCCCAAAAACTTCACCTTTGTCCTACCGAATCCAGACTTTTCCAAGTTAACTGTAATTCCAGATTCTGCAAAAATGTGTAACACGCTGTTGAGGATGCGATTGTGTTGTTCCCATGAGGCTTCTGCTATCAGAATATCGTCCACATATAAGGTGATGTGACGTTTTAAGAACTCAGGTAATATGGAATTTAGCCCGCGAATGAATGCTGCCGAAGAAATGTTCAAACCAAAAGGAAGTTTCCGAAACTGATAACAAACGCCAAAACAAAGGAAAGCTGTGTATTTTCTACATTCTGGATGAAGTTCGATCTGATAAAAGCTGGATCTGAGATCAATAGAAGACAACACTTTTACACCATTAAAATTTTGAAGAAGTTCTTCTAACGTTTGCGGCCTGTCTGTTTCAGGAATGATGATAGTATTGATTTGTCTCGAACCTAAGACAAGCCTGATCGATGCATTTTTCTTCTCAGCAACATGTAATGGATTGTTGTATGAGCTTACTGCAGGCTCAATAATGCCCTCGTCAAGCATAGATTGTATTTCTGTTCTAACACGGTCCCTAGAATGTGCTGGAATTACGTATGGTCTAACACAAAATTTAGTATGCTCACGAACACGAAATTGGTATTGAAATCCCTTGATTGTTCCTGTTTTGTGAGTAAAAACTGTGGAATGTGCTTGTAAAATCTGAAAAAGGTCTTGCCTATCGCTGTCATTACAATTCTCAATTGTTTGAATTTTATTATGAATTAACTCATTAGTATCAAATGCGCCATCGATATCACCCCTGTCAGTACTTGCAGAGTGATTGTTAGTGTCAAGCTCCGTCGAAAATTCCGAACTGTTGTCTAACAGGAGGTAAAGCCGATTAATTTCTTCGTCATGGTTTGAGAGCCAATCTTCAAATTTCAAAGCTATTGACCTACCTTCTTTCTCTAAACTTATTTCAGAATCATGAAAGTTTAGGATTACTTTGTATTCATTCAAAAAGTCTACTCCCAATATAATTTCCGTCGACAATAATGGAACAATAAGAAAGTTCATAGAGAAGCTGTGGCTTTGACAAAAGAATTCTAAGTTGGTTTGTTGGCGTACATCTACACTTTTTCCAAAGATTGCACCTTGTAATTTAATCTTACGTAACGGAAGTGTGGGACAATCGTTCGATTTGTTGCATTTGCTAAAGGCTGTTTCACCAATTACTGAAATGGGACTGCCAGAGTCAAGTACTGCCGTAAATTTTACGTCATTTACTGTAATGTGAATCACAGGATATGCAATGTTGTTATGTTTTACGTCGTGCTCCTGGAGTAAGATGTCCCTAATGTCTTCCATTTTTACGTAATTACTAGCTACGGCAGCTACGTCGTCAGTTTGATAAGTACGTTTTGTGGCTGCCAGCGGTATGGGTCATTGCCTATTGTGTCTTTGTTGGCGCGCGTCGTTAATTGGGGTTTGGAGACCTAACTTCTACAAATTCACCTTGTCGAGAGGGCCCTGCTCTGTTTGAATCCCGCCAGTTCTGATGCAATTCAGCTCTGTCGTTACGATCATATCGTCTGTCGTCATGTCGGTAGATTCCATAGTTTCTTTCTTGTCGGTCACGTGGTGGAGAATTTCTCCCTGAATCGTAACTGCGCGCTGGACCGTTGCGTCTAAAGTTATTCTGTCTCCCTTGATGATAATTATTTTGGTTCCCAAATTGTCTGTTTCTATGATTGTCTCTGTGATAGTCACTACCGCGGAGAGGTGATCTTTCCCTGTAATTATTACTACTCTGCCAACGGTTGTCATACGGGTCGTGTCTGTTTTGGTCACAATTTGTGTTGTGAGAATAGCCTTGTCGTGTCCAGTTATTATTTCTTTCATCGCAGAATTGCGACGGATGTGACCTGTAATTGTTGTGTTCCTGTTTTCGCGTTCCGCGATTGTCAGTGTCAATTTCCAATTCTAGTAAGAGTCCCTGAAAAGCTTCAATGTCGTCTTTGCAACGTCCTGCCAAAATAATATGTCGTAAATGTTCAGGTAATTTGATTAAGCAAATGCGGATGATTTCTGAGGGGCTATATGGGTTTGACAGGTACTGATTCTTGTGCAACATGTCTTCAAAATATTTCACAAGGCTGGAAAATTCAGATTGTTCGAAATGTTCCATCATTATGATGCTATGTTTTACTCGGTCTTGTGTAGCTTGAGACCAATATGCTGAGAGGAAGGCATGGTAAAATTCTCCTTCACTGTGACAATCGTGAATGACCGATCGCATTCTCACAGCTGGTTCATTCTCTAAATAGCCACACATAAATTATAATCTGTGCTCTAATGACCAGTTGGGAGGAAACCAATGAGAGAATTGATGGAGCCACGCTTGTGGATGAATGTCGTTGCCAGAATTCTTAAATGTTTTAAATTTTTAGGTGTAGTAATGAACAGCTTATAGTCAAAATCATCATGTTGGCTAGTCGCATATTGGTCATTGTTTCGTCGTTTCGGCGGTTCCATTTCAAAATTCGGTGCACCTTGCCAATTTCTTTAATAATTTCCGAAATGCGCTGTGTTATTATTTTGTGACTGTTCCGTATTTCTATGTCCCTCTTCCCGTACTTGGGCGCAAGTGTCCTCTGAAATACGTAATTCTTGTATTACCTGTGTCAGCTTATCTTGTAGTTCCCAGATTTCTCTTTGGTGCTGCGTATTAATTTGATTCTGATTTTGTTTGAATTTCCTAATTTGTTCGCACTCTTCTGTGTCATTAAAGACTACCGGTTTTGTGTCATTCAGATTATCATCTACCTTCGTAGACAAATTATTTAGCAGATCCGAAAGTTCAACTACTTTCTCAGATAATGAACTAATTTCCTCCATGTGTCTTTCTGAACCAATTTTCAGAGTATCTACTGTGTCCTTTAAGTTTTCCTGAGTTTTTGCAAGTTGCGTAACCGAATCGGTAGATGCAACTGAGTCAATTTTAGCTTGCAAGGTCTCATGATTTTCGAACAATAGTTAGCAGTTCATTTATGGCTGCTTCGTGATTCTGTAATGCATTTTCATGCCGCGAAATAATAGGTTGAAAATGCTCACAAATTTGTGTTTTTACGTCATTACAAACTTTTTGACATTTCGATTCAATGTTATGTAACTCAGTAGTTAAATCTTCACGTGTTTGTTCAAGCGTGGTGTCTAACTTCCGAAGATTTTGTTCCATCGTGTCTAACTTTTGAAGCTTTTGCTGTGTCTGTCTCTGATTTTGTTCCACTGTGTCTAACTTTTGAAGCTTTGGCTGTGTTTGTCCGATTTGTTGTATTAATTGTAATAACAATGCATTGGTGTCTGAAACATGTTCCTCAGTGCTTTTCGGCAGTGAATTTGCACCGGCAACATTCACATTTTGACAAGCAGAAAATGTGTCTTGACGTATTTGAGAAAACGGTGAGGACCCAAAACCTGAATCTACAGTACTTGCGAGATTGTGTCCTGTCATTTCGGATTCCTGAGGCGAGCTATTGTCGACCGATCGATCGACAATGCTTCCCTGCTCACTAATTGTTTCACTGTCTACGCAATTATGTGCCGCCCGCTCCATTTCCCTATGCACAATTACCAAATCACTAGTTTGAACATTAGTTAATTCATTACACGATGGCGCTAACACACTGCTTTCGTCTTCACTGTCATTTCTCAGTTTACTTTGGAGCATAGTATTACGTTTCTCACACGCCATTATTGTCACAATATTTCACACGATAACAGAGAAAAGCACAATTTGAAGAGCAAAATAACAAAACACATTAACATAGCATTGAAAATAATATCTAGTTAATTGCAAGCGCAGCTGGAAAATACTTGGTGCAAATCTACATGCATGCCACAACAACAATGAAAGACTGCAACTACAAAGGAGATTCTCTCTACAATTACGCGCTAGCAATAAACAAAATCTACACTAATTACACAAACTACAAGAAAAAATCAGAAGATTCTAGTGAGGTATCCTCGGCTAAGGGTCGACATATGAAACGTCCCCTTTGAACAATTGTACAGGACTGAGCTTAAACTGACACACAATATTTTTAGCGCAACGCAATCTGACTTTCAATAATCCCTACAAAATAATGGCCCTGACTAACATTAACCTATACCTTTCACAAATCACTTACCTCACAAAAATCTTCGTTACTCGAACTACTGCAATACAGCGGGCGCCACTACTGCCAGCTAAATAAAAGATTCAAACTACGGAAGGCACTAACTACTGATAGGCACAGTTAGCAAATGAAAGATTTTAATAGAGAATAAACAATGTATTTACCTTAATAGTGTTGAAAAATCATAATATACATAGCAGTTCATGACATCCAGTCTTAGAAATTTCAAAACTCCGCCATTTCTCTCCCCACATCCACCACTTTTGGCGGCTCACCTCCAACTGCGCAAAGCTACGCGCTGTTCACATCCAGCTGCCGCTGCCCAACACTACAATGGCAGACAACAATGCAAACTAGCCACAGGCTGCACACAGCACAACCAGTGATTTTCATACAGAGCGCTACGTAACGTTGCCAATAAGAAAACATAAACAGCCTACTTACACACGCACTATACGAGATTGGGATAATTGAGAATTTTGAAGGTGGTTCGATGAACCCTCTGCAGGCACTTAAATGTGTTTTGCAGAGTATACATGTAGATGCAGATGTAGATGAATGTAGTTTGTACTACGTTTTGTTCTTGAAAGGTTTGAAATTCAGGCCGGCCGATGTGGCCGAGCGGTTCTAGGCGCTTCAGTCTGGAACCGCGCGACCGCTACGGTCGCAGGTTCGAATCCTGCCTCGGGCATGGGTGTGTGTGACGTCCTTAGGTTAGTTAGGTTTAAGTAGTTCTAAGTTCTAGGGGACTGATGACAGCTGTTAAGTCCCATAGTGTTTAAAACCATTTGAACCATTTGTTTGAAATTCCTGTCAACGGTTGCCTTAGATCTTTGCCCCAGTAAAAATTTTTTCTGGCTACAGGGGAGAGTGATGCACCTGGAGGATAGTGTACCTAGGAAAAATGATGTTCCCTGGTCGGTATTTCAATATAGTAACCGATTTTGAAATCACATCAAGGAATGCGTACAAGACTAAAGCTATTTTGGGGATGTTGCAGAGTCTTATGATTAGTAAAACTGAGTATATTTTTAAATTAGTTGCATAACGTGTGGACGGTTAATCCATTCTCCGTCAGTTGTGCACCATTTGTACCTAGGAATGGAAGGTCTCTTTAACACAGAACGCGTACTATTTGGAAGTTAACTGAGTTCGTTATCATGTCTTAACAATTTTCCCTGTCTGGGAAATTGGAATTTGTATTTGTCGCCAATAGGTTTTATATCAAAATGTTTTAAACTCGTAACTGATTGTTCTTAACACTTCTTCTTAATCTGATTGCACTTAATGATTATAATACGACACATACTGTATTAAATACGGTATTCACAAGATTTTTTCTAACGTAAAGCTTTTAGATTTGTTCAACGTATTTGTTCCTAGGTACAAGACCATGATGTATACATGACCATGCTGTACCTTGTAACAGTTTTCCACATTTGGAAAAATCTTACTTTTTTGGAGTAATTTCTGTGATTTCAGAAACAGATTGCAACACAGATAATGTAAAATTTATCATTTCAAAATGGAGTGACTAGAGGTTACGATAGGTTTTCTATGGTACAACACCCACCCCTAAAATATAAAATGAAGCTCTAAACGTCGCTGTAAGTGATAATAAAAATGTGCCTGATACAACTAACTGCCTTACATTGTTTGTACTGTAAAAAGTAGAAGATTCTTTTAATTATATGAGTACTTTAATGTATGAGAAAACTATCCATTCTGATTTGTAGCTGGGATTATAGTGTTATTTACATTTCAGATACTTCACGCAAAGGAGAAATCTTTTAGTTAAATAGCATGGAAACACATCGTTAACAGTCTCAGTTTAACCTGTGCAATCTCTTAGCAACGTATTCAGCAATTTCAGCATGTCCGAAAGAACATACATTACACACTTAAAATTTACGTGCCTTGACATGGAAGTAAGGTAACCTTCAGTGAGGGTTCACTCTTCTTTTGATCTCTCACGGGAATCAGTGAGTCTGTGAGAAATGAGGATGATGGATTGGGGACAATACGGTTGTAAGGTGCCGCATACGGTAAACTGGGTTGCATGAGAACCGTGCCCGAATAGTTGAAATGGTTAAGGGGAATGCCCGGTTGTTTTCGATCGTTTTACTTTTTGGTACCACCTGTTACTACCCTCGCAACCTTATATTGTAGAGCAATAATCAAAAAATTCCCCTTGACATCATGGGAAAACATCCAAAAAATTGGTGGGCTAAGGACTCTCCCCACAAAACCGTCAGAGGAATCGGCATGCTTTTACAAGAAAACGAATTCTAAATTAAGATATTAGTGTGACTACTAAAGAAGCAGGGGTAACTATGGTTTGGCGCCCCGTCGATGACGAGGTCATTACAGACGGAGAACAAGTTTGGTTTGGGGGATGATGATTAATGAAACTGGTAGTGCCATTTAAAAGGTATCAATCTGGCATTTGTCTTAGGCATTTTGGCAAAGTCATGGATAAGCTAATTCTGGGTGGTTGGATGGGAATTTGAACCGCCTTTCTCCTAAACGCGAGGCTACTACGCCATCTCGCTCGACATGTTTAATAAAATCATTCTTTCATATTCCTTTGTTATTCTAACTAGCGCAGAATGTATTCACAGATACTATGACAAATGAAAGTGAAAGTAAGACGGTAGGAACAGCAATGTTCGCACTGGGAGACGAGACGATCTACTCCAGTTTCGTAGAACACAGTCGGTTTCTGATGGATCCATAACCCCACCCACTCCTGCACTTTATCGGCCAAGTGAAACCGACGTCCATGTATGTCTTTCTTCATGTCGCCAAAGATGTTAAATTCACACTGTGGAAAATACGGGTTGTACACAGGATATTGCTGTTTCCGAACGAAATTGCTACAGCGTAGTCTTCGTTCGATCGGCTGTATGAGAGTGGGTGATTCCGCCCGACTACGTTCCTGTGGTTTTGACTTTACGGCGTTACTCACTTTCTACAAAGTGACTTGAAAGCTCTCCACATTGATTGTGGTTCCACGCACGAGGAACTCGACGATAAAAGGACCCCCGTACTCGAAGAAGAAGGTCATCACGACTTGACCGGAACTTGTGTCGACCGCTTTGAATTGCTTTGGCGGGGAACGTGTGGGATGTTTCCACTGTTGACTTTGTCGTTTGCTCTTGGGCTGTCGGAATGCTGTCGGGCAGAATAAGGCCTGCTCCACCTTGCCAGTCGGACGAAGGCTACGCTTCAGCGCCCGCATCTCGTGGTCGTGCGGTAGCGTTCTAGCTTCCCACGCCCGGGTTCCCGGGTTCGATTCCCGGCGGGGTCAGGGATTTTCTCTGCCTCGTGATGGCTGGGTGTTGTGTGCTGTCCTTAGGTTAGTTAGGTTTAAGTAGTTCTAAGTTCTAGGGGACTGATGACCATAGATGTTAAGTCCCATAGTGCTCAGAGCCATTTGCTACGCTTCAGCGATTTGGATGGGAAGCACTACAGCAACCTCCGTAGAGCCACGATCCTTCACTCTGTGATTTTTAACATCTTTAGGACATGAAGAAAGAGATGCGTGAAATTTGCTTTCAGTCGGCTGAGAAAGTACAATACTCAGTGCGGCTGTGGATCTGTCAGTGTCCGACCGTCTACTACGAAACTGGGACTGACAATCTCGACCCCAGTGGCAAAAATATCTTAACGCGTCTGGTGGTTACATTTGAATGGAACCATTCCATGGTCTCGTTGTTGCGGGTGTTCAGTTTTCATTTTACGGAGACTGCCAACACCACTCATTTTTAATTAAATTCTCATAATTACTTCACCTGCTTATTCGTTTATTAAGATTCGACTCCGTGAATGTAGAAGAGGGTATCAGTGATCATAAGTCAGTGGTTGCATCAATGACTACAAGTGTAATAAGAAATGCCAAGAAAGGAAGGAAAATATATTTGCTTAACAAGAGTGATAGGGCACAAATCGCAGAATATCTGAGTGACCACCATCAAACGTTCATTTCTGAGGAAGAGGATGTGGAACAAAAATGGAAAAAATTCAGAAACATCGTCCAGTACGCCTTAGATAAGTTCGTACCGACTAAGGTCCAAAGCGAGGGGAAAGATCCACCGTGGTATAACAATCATGTACGAAAGGTACTACGGAAACAAAGAAAGCTTCATCATAGGTTTAAGAGTAGTCGAATCATAGCTGATAAGGAAAAGCTGAACGAAGCGAAAAAGAGCGTAAAGAAAGCAATGAGAGAAGCATTCAACGAATTCGAACATAAAACATTGGCAAACAATCTAAACAAGAACCCTAAAAAGTTTTGGTCATATGTAAAATCGGTAAGCGGATCTAAATCCCCTATTCAGTCACTCGTTGACCACGATGGCACCGAAACAGAGGACGACCGAAGAAAGGCAGAAATACTGAATTCAGTGTTCCGAAACTGTTTCACTGCGGAAAATCGTAACACGGTCCCTGACTTCAGCCGTCGCACGGACGCCAAAATGGAAAATATTGAAATAAACGATATCGGAATTGAAAAACAGCTGCTATCACTTAGTAGCGGAAAAGCATCCGGACCAGACGAGATACCCATAAGATTCTACAGTGATTATGCTAAAGAACTTGCCCCCTTTCTATCAGCAATTTATCGTAGATCTCTGGAAGAACGTAAAGTACCTAGCGACTGGAAGAAAGCGCAGGTCGTTCCCATTTTCAAGAAGGGTCATAAATCAGATGCGAATAATTATAGGCCTATTTCGCTTACGTCAATCTGTTGTAGAATAATGGAACATGTTTTGTGTTCTCGTATTATGACGTTCTTAGATAATACAAATCTCCTTCATCATAACCAACATGGATTCCGCAAACAGAGATCATGTGAAACTCAGCTCGCCCTATTTGCCCAAGAAATTCACAGTGCCGTAGACACTGGCGAGCAGATTGATGCCGTATTCCTGGACTTCAGGAAGGCATTTGATACGGTTCCGCACTTACGTTTAGTGAAAAAAATACGAGCTTACGGAATATCGGACCAGGTTTGTGATTGGATTCAGGATTTCCTAGAAGAAAGAACACAACATGTCATTCTTAACGGTTCAAAATCTGCAGATGTAGAGGTAATTTCGGGAGTACCGCAAGGAAGCGTGATAGGACCTTTATTGTTTACAATATACATAAATGACTTAGTTGACAACATCGGTAGCTCCGTGAGGCTATTTGCAGATGACACGGTTGTCTACAAGAAAGTAGCAACATCAGAAGACTCGTACGTACTCCAGGAAGACCTGCAGAGGATTAATGAATGGTGCGACAGCTGGCAGCTTTCCCTAAACGTAGATAAATGTAATATAATGCGCATACATAGGGGCAGAAATCCATTCCAGTACGATTATGCCATAGGTGGTAAATCATTGGAAGCGGTAACGACCGTAAAATACTTAGGAGTTACTATCCGGAGCGATCTGAAGTGGAATGATCACATAAAACAAATAGTGGGAAAAGCAGGCGCCAGGTTGAGATTCATAGGAAGAATTCTAAGAAAATGTGACTCATCGACGAAAGAAGTAGCTTACAAAACGCTTGTTCGTCCGATTCTTGAGTATTGCTCATCAGTATGGGACCCTTACCAGGTTGGATTAATAGAAGAGATAGACATGATCCAGCGAAAAGCAGCGCGATTCGTCATGGGGACATTTAGTCAGCGCGAGAGCGTTACGGAGATGCTGAACAAGCTCCAGTGGCGGACACTTCAAGAAAGGCGTTACGCAATACGGAGAGGTTTATTATCGAAATTACGAGAGAGCACATTCCGGGAAGAGATGGGCAACATATTACTACCGCCCACATATATCTCGCGTAATGATCACAACGAAAAGATCCGAGAAATTAGAGCAAATACTGAGACTTACAAGCAGTCGTTCTTCCCACGCACAATTCGTGAATGGAACAGGGAAGGGGGGATCAGATAGTGGTACAATAAGTACCCTCCGCCACACACCGTAAGGTGGCTCGCGGAGTATAGATGTAGATGTAGATGTAGATGATTAACACCACTTTACAAAGCAGTAAAAGGTGAAACCTTCCCGTCTCCTCTATATCTCTCTTGTTACGCAACCTTCTCTTCTACAATAACCTATGAAACCTTCTATTAGGATTTCTATCTCTTGCTTAATAATAACAAATGAAATCATCCCTTTGAAATTTATTCTCTTTCTCAATCTTTGCACACAAATTTAATTGCTGCTTATTAAAAGTGATTTTCTGATTATTTCGACGAAACATAGAATGGGTCGTCGTCGTGGCCCTCAGTCGTTATCTGAAATAACTTAAAACTGTTCCTTACCTTTTTTACTGTTACTGGATCGCCATCTGACTGCTACATCGAACTACGACATGAATATACTTACTCTGTTTTACTAGACTTTATTAGATGCTGGTCAGCTGTCATAATAAGTGGCTGTATTTATTACCAAAGATGACGTTATTCTTCAATTAATTTGACTGAAGTTACGTAATTCATAGTTAAACTTTTTCTTGACAACAATAAAATTTTGCAACGTTTTACGTTGATGGTTTTTGGGATGGATTATAATCAGTAATGCAATATTTCTGGCAAAATAAATTACATTCTGAATGAAATGATTTTACAAACGTTCAAATGGGACTTACTTTTTACAATAATCTTACAACTAGCATTGCGCAAACATACCTTCAGTAGTCTTGAGTTGCTCAAAAAAATAATTCAATAATATTAGTTCCTCTTATTATAATAGTTACCTGATGTCTCTGTACATCTGTTTATAATCTCTTGTAAATCATAGCTGGTGGTTGGCAGGCACACCGCTCCTCTCAACCTCTCGCTTCAGACCTGCTACCGACTCGCTTCACTTCTCGCTTACTACTCACTTCCTACGAACGCTAAAGTGCGGTCTCTTCCGCCAACATTCCTTTCTGGTGCAGACAATCCCTGCTACCATTACAAAATGTATCAGTGCGTGGTCTTTCCCGCTCTTTTCTTGAAATGTATCCATATGCGGTCTCTCCCGCCCTTTTTAAAATTATATCAATTTGCGGTTTCTCCTTTGGTGCAGACATTCCCTGCTACCACAATTATTTCCAACATGACAAATATTAATTATTCCTACTTAATCCTATTAATAAAATATAAACATCTTTCATAAATTGTGGTTTGACAATAGACAATAGAAATACACACGTCTTACAAAGGTACATAGTGATAATTTTTGTTTTTAGTAGGACTATTGTAAAAGTAAGGTCCGATCGATCGCGAAATAGAAACCAAAGTTAAAATTCGATGAAACTTCGAATAAATCTGTTGCGCAGTGTCTCTAATATGACTATCGATGGCTCACGTCGCTGTTTACAATCCTGATCGCACAGTGAGCGCGTAAAGAAGCGTGGAATACGGTTTTCCTGCCACGTATGAGTGCCTATGAGAGATTTCACCTGATTTGATGCAGCCTACAAAACGTAACTGTCATGCGTTTCCTTCTTCATCAGAATCCTCTGCCGCACACTGCATGGGCAATGAGGTGGCTCATGCAGCGTTTTGGATGGGAAGTGGTTTGTCACCCACAATACAGTTCGGACTTGGCTTCCTCAGGATTCCATCTCTGCTCGTATGAACTGCTGCATATGAAGACAACATTCTAACACAGACAACAAACTGTAGATCAACGTAGAGAATTGGTAGCAAGCACAAGCGGCTGCCTTTTGTGACGAAATTATGGGAAAGTTTGTACAATGCTACGACAAATGTCTCAGTGAGAGTGGCGATTGTGTAGAAAAGTAGTTGAAAGGTGTTGCTAACTCTTGCAAAACAAAAGACTTTTGATTTTCGCTGTGGTTTTCATTTCGCTACCGATCGGCCAGTACTTTCCGAACAGCCCTCGTATCTGTTGTGCCCCACGTCGCTACCCCTGCCATATAGTCCACCATTCTGGTGTAGTGGCGTCAGCCTGCCTCCATCTAGGTAAGGCCAAAAGCAGCGAGGACTTCGGCTGTTGTCCCCCAATCCCGCCAGCAGCGAACGCTCTGTTTCCTCATGCCTCGCCACGTGTGGGAACGGCGCACGTGACATCACTCCCCTTGTGGATTCAACAAACGGGTCGCACATTATCGCCAACAACACCAACCAGTTGCGGTGATTCGGTGAAGTTATCTCCATGGCTTTATAACTCGAAACACAGCGATTCACCGGCAATTCGTCGGCAGTTGCACAAGGTTCATCAGCAGAGCCAAGAATCCGCGATTCCTCAACGATCAACAATTCTTCATCGGTGGCCTGGAGTTCTCGTTCAGATTACATCACCTACGTAGTATGGAGCTAGCGGTAGTAGCTGTCAGAAGAGAGCTGTAGTCAGTCTTGAATCCGCCGCGGCCGGCCGGAGTGGCCGTGCGGTTCTAGGCGCTACAGTCTGGAACCGGGCGACCGCTACGGTTGCAGGTTCGAATCCTGCCTCAGGCATGGATGTGTGTGATGTCCTTAGGTTAGTTAGGTTTAATTAGTTCTAGGTTCTAGGCGACTGATGACCTCAGAAGTTAAGTCGCATAGTGCTCAGAGCCATTTGAACCATTTGAACCAATCCGCCGCCCGTCCACAGCCCACGAGGATAGGGACCACCACAACTCTAGAGTGGTGTCCTTGGACCGGTGTTTACTCCTGGAAGGGATTGTTAATGGGACTTGGTTCTCACCTCGGATGAATTCAAATGTGTTGAAGTCAGGCTGGACTGCACTTCTGTGTGAGTGTTGCAATAAACAAACGTCAATGTACTTGTAAAGATAACTTGTGTGTGGCAGTATTACAGAAACCGTGCGACAGCATCATACACTCCAAAACATGGAACAACACACAGTCCAAAGTCGCATTTCTTGCAACAATGACGCGATTCTGTTTGCATTATTTCATTTCGAAACAGTGAAAGTCTTTAACAACTAGAGCAGCAAACGCAGATAAAAACACTCTTTGCACTTTCGTTCTTTGGCTCTCTTGGAATAACGAGAGTGGTTTCACGTAGCAGCGGAAAGCAAGGAACAAGCGTCTCGATACCAAGGAGAGGTAGTCCTCACGGAACTCTTGCTCAACACAGTCAAATCAAAATCTCATCGCATCTCGTGGTCGTGCGGTAGCGTTCTCGCTTCCCACGCCCGGGTTCCCGGGTTCGATTCCCGGCGGGGTCAGGGATTTTCTCTGCCTCGTGATGGCTGGGTGTTGTGTGCTGTCCTTAGGTTAGTTAGGTTTAATTAGTTCTAAGTGCTAGGGGACTGATGACCATAGATGTTAAGTCCCATAGTGCTCAGAGCCATTTTGAACCAAAATCTCATCATGATCTCCTTTCATACATCCCCGTCCCTTTTCCAGTACACTGCCCTCCATTCCTTTTTGTTCTTCTTCTTGTCTTGTTTCCCCTCATCATCCGTCCATCTTCTACCATTTTCCCTCTGTTCTCTTTCACCTTTATTGGCTATCACGAAACTGCGGCTCAAGAAAACGGTGCCTAGGAATTGAGGGCATGAATTTAAACCTTCTTTCTTCCTCTCTGTAGTAATATTCAGTGTCGACAGCAAGGTGAAAATGAGTACAGCGAACTAAGAGGCTATGAAGTTGCTAAGAAGTGACTGTGATCCTCGTGCTCATAGTACTCGTGTCTTTAATATTTATAACTGCAGTACACGCTTCACAGCACAACTAAAGTCATGCAAATAAAAACCTGTAGCTGTGTGACCATGATACAAGGGTCAGAAATAGCAAGAGTTGAGTGCACAACGTGTGAAGTTTACAGGAACAGTACTGGCCCCGAGTCAGGCTAACTAATAGCCCAGTTTCACCGCAGAACGCTGCAAACTGGGAATGGCCAACGGCTACATTCTTACCTGTAAACAGAGACCAAACTAACTTACACCTGTGACGAGATTGCAGACGTCGTTGAGCACTGAAAGCGGAATCTCGTAACTTGATGATACCAGTACATTCTGGTTGGAGATGTAGTTAGAGTTATGCTCGGTAGACGCATGATGTATACAATGGATGTAAATACGGGCTCGTGTTTATGGGGTAACAACGATTCAGATGGAAGTGGATGAGAGATGGAAGTAAAAGTCACAGCCTTTACATAAGAGGAAAGAATATCGCAGGAAATCCCTACGTATATCACAACAGTCCTGGAGATGCAGTAAAATATTATGTTATTTTGTGAAAAAGGCAGAAATTACGTGCACTCATCAACGGTTCTAGAAAAAGTAGCCGTTAATGGTGGCATTATAAATATTGTCTGAGGGCTTTTGCAGAGGGATACAATTTGAGATATAATACTAGGAAAATGAGTTAGTATTTCCACCGCGAATGATGTTAACTTCTGGAGGCGCTGGACGCATAAAGCCGACCACATGGCCAAGCGGTTCTAGGCGCTGCAGTCTGGAACCGTGCGACCACTACGGTCGCAGGTTCGAATCCTGCCTAGGGCATGATTGTGTGTGATGTCCTTAGGTTAGTTAGTTTTAAGTAGTTTTAAGTTCTAGGGGACTGATGACCCCAGAAGTTTAGTCCCATAGTGCTCAGAGACATTTGAACCATTTTTTGGACGCATAAAGTAGCGAAACTAAAGGGTCTACAGAACTGAAACGCATGATAACGGCCTCCGTAACTTCACAGCTATCGTACATACCGTATTCAAACCAAATAATTTTGGACTGCTACTTTCACTAAAGAATTACTTTCCGTGCCATATTACTGCGTCATTGTTGCCAACCTACACCGTGTCATTCCACTATAACAAGCTTCACCGAAATGATCAAAATTGTAGGGGCGGAGTATCATATTATCAAAGACGTATTCTTAGTCCATCCGGAGAATGTGTGCAAAAAATATCACCAAATAAACAACGATGATGGTACACATTGTTGTACTTACCATATACGTGGGTTTAGTGGCGATCGCCTTTTACAAGGACCTATCTAATTCCACAAACTCATGCATTCTTTTAGTGGAGCCTACACGAAATACACTCCTCTCCATTAAAATTGCAACATCAGGATAGATGGCATCAACGAAATCTTATATTTTATTTTTTGTACAGGTTTATGCCTCACTATTGGCTTATTTACGCTTAGTGATGGCAAAGTTACGAGACGAGCTCATTTAGGGGTTTTTACCATAACGAAGCGCACCTGTGCGGATGGTATAATATCAGAGGCAATCAAAAAGTTTCGGTTCGAAGGCCTTACAGTCCATAATCGGTATGGCAAACAGAGAAGATTGTAGTGAGCACTGAGGTACTGATCCCGCTGTCACACCATGTGGAAAATAGGCGCTTGGTAAAACACCGTGTCCTGTTGCGAGAAGTCCGCAACTGCGCTCTGCGCGTTCTCGTCCAACTGGAAACAGTGAACTTTCAACGCCTTTTTTAAAGAACGGAAGGAGTGATAATCGCTTGGGAAGCGATCAGGGCTGTAGGACGGGTGTTCTAGTACCTGTCACTTGGCGTAACTTCTGCGTTACTTTTGGAATGTGGCGACGTGCGTTGCACTGAATCGCGACCACCAGGAGCTTGGCGCGCCTTTCCACGATGGCGGATTTCGACAGACATGCTGCCCTATATACGTTTTTCGTTCTCCGATGGATGTCTACTGGTGCTTGGTCTTCGATAGCTAAGGAAAAAATACCAGCACATTGGTCCTGCTTTGGCGCATTTGTTAACAACGTCGTCAAAGTTTAAGTTTCCGCATCTACCGCGCGCACGTCGTGAAAACACGAAAGCCACACAAATCCCTTGCTTACGTGTCGGTGATTATACACCTGTATCGCAATCGCATGCGTTTTATCAAACGGATACCTTCTGATTGCCGTTTAGAGGTGTAATACTGTTCCCTACGTCTAAGTTTCTAGGTCTACATATGGCACAATATGCTCTAGTTTTAACTTGTATGACGCGATTCATATTGCCTCTTGGAGTGAAGTATCACTTGTCTGTGTGCTACGAGGGCTATTCAGTAAGTAAGGTACGATCGGTAGTGAAATGTAAACCACACTGAAAATCCGATGAAGCTTCGAATAAATGTGTTGGACAGTGTCTGTATTATACCCATCGATCTCATCATGTCGCTCTTTTCAATTCTACTCGCACAGTGAGCGCGTAAAGAAGCCTGGAATACGGTGTGTTCAGCCAAGTATGAGTGCTTGTGAGAGATTTCGCCTGATTTCATGCAGCCCCCACTACGTAACTGTCATGCATTTCCTTCCTCATGACAATCCTTGGCCGCAAGCTGCAGAGGCAATGAGGTGGCTCCTGCAGCGTTTCGGATGGAAAGTGTTTCGTCACGCACCATACAGGTGCTCAGAGTTACCTCTCTGCTCATGAACAGCTGGATATGAAGAAAACATTTTGGCACAGGCAACAAGCTGCAGATCAACGTAGAGAATTGGTAGCAAGCAAAGGCGGCTGCCTTCTGTGACGAAGTTATCAGGTACAATTCTACGACAAATGTCTGAGTCACAGTGGTGGTTGTGTAGAAAAGTAATTGGAAGGTCTAGCTAACTCTTGGAAACAAAGCGTTTTTGATTTTTGCTGTGATTCCCATTTCGAGATGGATCGGACCTTAATTTTCAAACAGCCCTTGTATCTGTTGTATCCCACGTCGCTACCCCTGTCATATGGTCCATCCTTTTGGCGTAGTGGCGTGTCTGCGTGCCTCCCTCGAGGTGAGGCCAAAAGCAGTGACGACTTTGGCAGTTGGCCCCTAATGCCTCCAGTGTCTACTGTTCTGTATCACTGTGGGAAAGGCGCACTAGAACGTCATCACGCCGCTTGGGTATTCATCAAGCCGGTCGCATATTATCGCCGATAACACGAGCCAGTTGCGGAGATTCGGTGATGTTATCTCCGCGACTTTATAACTCGAAACCCAGCGACTCAGCGAAAATTCGTAGGGAGTTGAGTAGGGTTCATTAGCTCAGCCAAGAATTCACGATTCCTCAGCAACCAACAATTCTTCATCGGTGGCTCGGAGTCTGTTTTTAAAAGTTCTTGGTCAGACTGCATCACCTACGTAGGATGGAGCTAGCGTTAGCAGCTGTCAGAAGAGAGCTGTAGTCAGTCTTGAATCTACTGCCCATCAATAAACAGCCCACGAGGATAATGACCATCACAGTCCTAGAGTGATGTGTCCTTGGACCGGTGTTTACTCCTGGAAGTGATCGTTTATGGGACTTATTTCTCACCTTGGACGGATTCAAATGTGTGGAAGTCAGGCTGGAATGTACGTTTGTGTGAGTGTCGCAATAAACAAACGTCAATGTACTTCTAAAAATTATTTGTGTATGGTTGTGTTACAGAAACCGTACGACAGCATCATACACTTCAAAACATCGAACAACACACAGTCCAAAGTCGCAGTTCTTGCAACAATGGCGCTATTCTTTTTACATTAATTCATTTCGTAACAGTCAAAATCTGTAATAACTAAATCAGCGAACGTAAATAAAAACACTCTTTGCACTATCGTTCGTTGGCTCTCTTGGCATAACGAGAGTGGTTTCACCTAGCAGCGGAAAGCAAGGTACAAGCGTCTCGATACCAAGGAGAAGTAGTTCTCACGGAACTCTTTCTCAACACCCACCATACAGCCCGGACTTGGCCCTCTCAGAGTTTCCTCTTTGCTCGCGTGAACCGCTGGTATGAAGTCAGCATTTTGGCACAGACAACAAGCTGCCGATCAACGTAGAGAATTGGTAGCAAGCGAAGGCGGCTGCCTTCTGTGACGAGGTTATAGGGAAGCTGGTACAATGCTACTACAATGCTACTACAATGCTACGCTACAATGCGGCGATTGCGTAGAAAAGTTGTTGGAGAATGTAGCTAACTCTTGAAAATAATTTTTTTTTTTAATTTTTTCTGTGATTTCCATTTTGCGACCGTTCGGACCTTACTTTTCGAAAAACCCTCGTATGTTATGATCAGTATATTTCTACGTACTTTTATTTGTGTTTTCTCAGTAAAGTTGACAGCTCTTTGATGGGTCTGATCCCAGTAATGCTGCCCGTTTACACCGGAAATTATGTTTCGCAGAAAGTCAGTGATTAGGTTTAATTTGCAGAGACAGTACCTTGTGGTTTTACGTAAATAACAAATGTTCCATTGTTTTGTATATGGCGAGATAGCTAACCATTTTCTTTTATAACGTCAATAAATTTTTTCAGGTATTTCTTCTGCTTAAAATCTGTTTGTTCATTAAGAATGTCCCACGGGTATTTTTCCGTATGAGTGTAAATATTCATTTCGTCCAAAATATTCAATTTATGTCCTTTAGATGTTTTGTGCAGAATTTTTAGGACACTTCACTATTTTCTGCATTATGATTTTGGCTTTTTAAATGTAAGTAAAATGAGGATTCGTTGCTCCTTCAGTTCCCTGTATGTTCTCCAAATCTTATTCCGCAATTTCTATGTTGTTGTTGTTGTGGTCTTCAGTCCTGAGACTAGTTTGATGCAGCTCTCCATGCTATTCTATCCTGTGCAAGCTTCTTCATTTCCAAATACGTACTGCAGCCTACATCCTTCTGAATCTGTTTATTGTATTTATCTCTAGGACTCCCTCTACGATTTTTACCCTCCACGCTGCCCTCCAATACTAAATTGGTGATCCCTTGATGCCTCAGAACATGTCCTACCAACCGATCCCTTCTTCTTGTCAATTTGTGCCACAAACTCCTCTTCTACCCAATCCTATTCAATACTTCCTCATTAGTTACGTGATCTACCCATCAAATCTTCAGCCTTCTTCTGTAGCACCACATTTCAAAGGCTTCTATTCTCTTCTTGTCCAAGCTATTTATCGTCCGTGATTCACTTCCATACATGGCTACACTCCATACAAATACTTTCAGAAACCATTTCCTGACATTTAGATCTATACTCGATGTTAACAAATTTCTCTTCTTCAGAAACGCTTTCCTTGCTATTGCCAGTCTACATTTTATATCCTCTCTACTTCGACCATCATCAGTTACTTTGCTCCCAAAATTGCAAAACTCCTTTACTACTTTAAGTGTCTCATTTCCTAAACTAATTTCCTCAGCATCACCCGACTTAATTCGACTACATTCAATTATCCTCGTTTTGCTTTTGTTGATGTTCATTTTATATCCTCCCTTCAAGACACTATCCATACCGTTCAACTGCTCTTCCAAGTCCTTTGCTGTCTGTGACAGAATTACAATGTCATCGGCGAACCTCAACGTTTTTACTTCTTCCCCATGGATTTTAATACCTACTCCGAATTTTTCTTTTGTTTCCTTTACTGCTGGCTCAATATACAGATTGAATAACATCGGGGAGAGGCTACAACCCTGTCTCACTCCTTTCCCAACCACCGCTTCCCTTTCATGTCCCTCGGCTCTTATAACTGCCATCTAGTTTCTGTACAAATTGTAAATAGCCTTTCCCTCCCTGTATTTTACCCCTGCCACCTTCAGAATTTGAAAGAGATTATTCCAGTCAACATTGTCCAAAGCTTTTTCTAAGTCTACAAATTATAGAAACGTAGGTTTGCCTTTTCTTAATCTAGATTCTAAGATAAGTCGTAGGGTCAGTATTGCCTCACGTGTTCCCATATTGCTACGGAATCCAAACTGATCTTCCCCGAGGTCGGCTTCTACCAGTTTTTCCATTCGTCCTTAAAGAATTCGCGTTAGTATTTTGCAGCCGTGACTTATTAAACTGATAGTTCAGTAATTTTCACATCTGTCAACGCCTGCTTTCTTTGGGATTGGAATTATTATATTCTGTTTGAAGTCTGATGGTATTTCGTCTGTCTCATATATTTTGCTCACCAAATAGTAGAGTTTTGTCAGGAATGGCTCTCCCGAGGCAGTCAGTAGTTCTAATGGAATGTTGTCTACTCCTGAGGCCTTGTTTCGACTCAGGTCTTTCAGTGCTCTATCAATTTCATCACGCAGTATCATATCTCCCATTTCATCTTCATCTACATCCTCTTCCATTTCCATAATATTGTCCTCAAGAACACCGCCCTTGTATAGTCCCTGTATATACTCCTTCCATCTTTCTGCTTTCCCTTCTTCGCTTATAACTGGGTTTCCACCTGAGCCCTTGATATTCATACAAGTGTTTCTCTTTTCTCCAAAGGTCTCTTTAATTTTCCTGTAGGCAGTATCTATCTTACCCCTAGTGAGGTAAGCCTCTACATCCTTACATTTGCCCTCTAGCCATGCCTGCTTAGCCATTTTGCGCTTCCTGTCTATCTCATTTTTGAGACGTTTGTATTCCTTTTTGCCTGCTTCATTTACTGCATTTTTATATTTTCTCCTTTCATCTATTAAATTCAGTATTTCTTCTGTCACCCAAGGATTTCTACTAGCCCTCGTCTTTTTACCTACTTGATCGTCTGCTGCCTTCATCACTTCATCCCTCAAAGCTATCCATCCTTCTTCTACTGTATTTCTTTCCCCCATTCTTGTCAATTGTTCCTTTATGCTCTTCCTGAAACTCTTTACAACCTCTGGTTCTTTCAGTTTATCCAGGTCCCATCTCCTCAAATTCCCACCTTCTTGCATTTTCTTCAGTTTTAATCTACAGTTCATAACCAATAGATTGTGGTCGGAGTCCACATCTGCCTCTGGAAATGTCTTACAATTTAAAACCTGGTTCCTAAATCTCTGTCTTACCATTATATAATCTATCTGACACCTTCCAGTATCTCCAGGCTTCTTCCATGGAAACAACCTCCTTTTATGATTCTTGAACCAAGTGTTAGCTATGATTAAGTTATGCTCTGCGCAAAATTCTACAAGGCGGCTTCCTCTCTCATTTCTTACCCCCAATCCATATTCACCTACTACGTTTCCTGCTCTTCCTTCTCCTACTATCGAATTCCAGTCACCAATGACTATTAAATTTTCGTCTCCCTTCACTATCTGAATAATTTCTTTTATTTCATCATACATTTCTTCAATTTCTTCGTCATCTGCAGAGCTAGTTGGCATATAGACTTGTACTACTTTTGTAAGCGGGGGTCTCGTGTCTATCTTGGCTACAATAATGCGTTCACTATGTTGTTTGTAGTAGCTTACCCGAACTCCTATTTTTTTATTCATTATTAAACCCACTCCTGCATTACCTCTATTTGATTTTGTATTTATAACCCTGTATTCACCTGATCAAAAGTCTTGTTCCTCTTGCCACCGAACTTCGCTAATACCCACTATATCTAACTTTAACCTAGCCATTCCCCTTTTTAAATTTTCTAACCTACCTGCCCAATTAAGGGATCTGACATTCCACGCTCCGATCCGTAGAACGCCAGTTTCTTACTCCTGATAACGACGTCCTCTTGAGTAGTCCCCGCCCGGAGATCCGAATGGGGGACTTTTTTACCTCCGGAATATTTTACCCAAGAGGACGCCATCATCATTTATCCATACAGTAAAGCTGCATGCCCTCGGGAAAAATTACGGCCGTAGTTTCCCCTTGCTTTCAGCCGTTCGCAGTACCAGCAGAGCAAGGCCGTTTTGATTAATGTTACAAGGCCAGATCAGTCAATCATCCAGACTGTTGCCCCTGCAACTACTGAAAAGGCTGCTGCCCCTCTTCAGGAACCATACGTTTGTCTGGCCTCTCAACAGATACCCCTCCGTTGTGGTTGCACCTACGGTACGGCTATCTGTGTCGCTGAGGCACGCAAGCCTCCCCACCAA
Source organism: Schistocerca nitens (assembly GCF_023898315.1). NCBI lineage: Eukaryota > Metazoa > Arthropoda > Insecta > Orthoptera > Acrididae > Schistocerca > Schistocerca nitens. The sequence continues at coordinate 851,154,200 of NC_064615.1, read as the reverse complement.
CGGCAAGGTCTATGGTTCATGGGGAGGGCAATTTCTATATATTTGCCGATATGTAATATGTCACGTTGTCACAAGAATGTTTGTAGATACCTCCACTTTTCCAGATCTAAGTTTCTTCCAACATTCTGATGACAATTGTAGTAAAATTTTACACCGGAGAAACAGGTATGAATATCGGAACAAGATTTAAAGAACATAAAAGAAACCACGAAATCAACCAACCCACGTTTTACCTATATTTGAGACCAAAAACATGTCAGAAAATATTTAAAATGCCCTGAAAATTCTGTGCAAAGTGTGCCTAAAGGGCATGCAATGAATCTTTTGGAGGAAATGAGAATTCACACTCCTACAGAAAAGTAACGAGAGACAGCCTTAGTGAACAAACAGATTCTAAACATAAAAATACCTATGAAATTTTATTGACATTATAAAAGAAAAAGGTTAAATTATCATGACAAGCACAAAACAAAATCACATTTTTTGTTTACAAGGAGGTTAGAGCAACCTACTTAATTATTTACGATCGCGTATGACCACAAAATACTATCTCTGACTTACCGCGAAATATAATTTCCATTGGAAACTTAGAGCTTCTCTGGAGCCAAAGATGTCAAAAAGCCGTCATAAATCATTTTAATAAGATGACACGTATAAACGTACATAAAAATAACGTAATAATAACATTACAGAAAGACAACTGATAGTTACTCTCAATGTTATACTCACGGAGGTCCATTGTGGGCTGTAATTACCGTATGTCAGAGGAACTTGGTGAATATTCTAGATCGTTAATGCGGAACCGATTTACGCTGAAAAAATTCCTATTTTGGCCACCAGGTGCAATTCTGTCGCTGTGAACTCAACAAAGACGTATAGAAATGTTCATATGTAACAGATTAGGAACGGGACACCGATATAAAAGGTGAAATAAGTGAGAAAGGCATAAGTTTCATATAATTTTTATGGGTCACGCACACATTTTGTTGAATATAAGCACCGGACACGCTGAAGAGATACCGCATGCGTAAAACGACAATATCAACAGTTGCCACAGCGTTTCCGGTTGAATATGAGCAACGTGTTCCTGTACAGGGTGTATCATAATTAATGGCGTAAACGCATACAGTTGAAAGTACGCGATACAAGAAGCAAAAAAGTCTGAGTAAATATAGGGTCGAAACTGCATACCTTAAGAGCTACGAACAATTTTTCATCTTGGATACTGTGAAACAAATCTCTTCTACTGCAAGTTCTTTGCTTTCCATATTTTGGGAAATGGTAGTATGGACCAAAATAAGAAAAAAATGTCCAGCAAACATGTGCTCTGAAACGTATACCTTAAAAGTTACGAGCACTTGATCTTTAGAAGAATTGTGTTTCCAAGTAGCAAAGACGAACAAATGCTCAGTACTCTTAAAGAATGCATTTTAAAGCACATGTTTACTGGACTGTTTTTTCTTGTTTTGGTCCATCCTATCACTTCCCAGAATATGGAAAGCAAAGAACTTCCAATAAGAAGGCATTTTAAAGCACATGTTTATTGGGCTTTTTTTCTTGTTTTGGTCCATCCTACCACTTCCCAGAATATGGAAAGCAAAGAACTTGCAATAGAGGAGATTTGTCTCACAGTAAAAAATGGTTCAAATGGCTCTGAGCACTATTGGACTCAACTGCTGAGGTCATTAGTCCCCTAGAACTTAGAACTAGTTAAACCTAACTAAGCTAAGGACATCACAAACATCCATGCCCGAGGCAGGATTCGAACCTGCGACCGTAGCGGTCGTGCGGTTCCAGACTGCAGCGCCTTTAACCGCACGGCCACTTCGGCCGGCCTGTCTCACAGTATCCAAGATGAAAAATTGCTCGTAGCTCTTAAGGTATGCATTTTCGACCCTATGTTCACTGAAACGTTTTTTGCTTCTATTATCGTGTGCTTTCAACTGTATGCGTTTATGCCATTAATTATGACACACCCTGCATACTGGCCCTCAGATCGGACAGAGAACGAACGTACATGAGTTCTTTTAGATATCCCCAGGGCCAAAATTCACAAGGATTCACATCACATAATATTGCAGGCCATGCATCTGGAAAACGTCTGGAGGTAACACATTCGTGGAATTTTGCATTCAGCACATGTTACACTCGGCGTACGACATGAGGTGTTGTCCTGTTTTGCATGAAAGCTGTGGTTTCCTCACAGCCGTGCTCTTCCAAAGCAGGAATCATATGCTGTACAAGGAGATCTAGATAACGTGCAGACTTGGCGGTACACCTGACGGGCTCTCGAGATGAATTCTCTTCAAAGAAGAATGGACCGAGAATAAAGGTTCTTGTGAATCCACACCACACAGACAGATATCGCGGGTGCAGTGGCCCTTCGTACACAGCACTTAGTTTAGCAGTACCCCAGATTCGGAAATACTGTGTATTCACTGCCCCCTGCAGTGTAAAATGTGCCTCGTCCCTCCATAGAATATAGGCCACCCACATGTAATCAACTTTGATAGGAACAAATTCAGAACTTTGCAGCGGATGACGAGGCTTCAGTTGTTGCACCGTCAGGATCTCATACGGGTAGCTGTGTGAAAGAGCTGCGGAACTTCCCGTACTGTTGACCAAGGGATGGAAAATTATTTTGACACTGCACGATAGTAGCACTTCCCGGGGCACGTACTGCATGGTCAGCATTTCATTATCATCTTCTTTAAACGATGTAATGAGATCAGGCCCCTGCTCAGCGATTCAGTGCAGCACTGTAATGTCTGCCATTCACACAAAACAGTTTCACTAACAGTGTACTGTCTCTCATCTCGACAGCCAGTCTGTTGAGTCACGTTATACCTTGCCATTTCAGTGTAGTGGATGTCATACCGTCAATAAACTGTGTACAGCGCGAGATATGCACCTTATGGCCGCAGTTGGAACTAATTAGCTTTCCAGCGTAAATCGGTTCCCCACTAATGCGCTGGAAAATCTACCAAGTTTCACTGCCGGACGATAACTGCAGCCCACGCAGGATCTCCGCGAGTAGTTGCACTTTAATTATAGCCTCTGGAACGCATGGCCGACGACTTGTTTATGATAAGTAGCGAGTAGCGAGGTAACGCATGGTGTGGTCGATCAGAGCTACGTCGTGCTCCCTTTTGGAAGGAGTTTCCAATTAAAGCCTAATGTTCTCAAGCTGCAACAAATCTCGCCTCACGATAGTCATTTGACTGAGACTACATAGTCCTTAGCCGTTTAGCTGTTCTGGTGTACTGGGAAAGACTTGATCGTTTTCTAGGCATTCTTATTCGAAGAAAAACCTTAATCTAAATATAATACGCAGGAACCCAAATCACAAAGCAAATTTATTTAATTTGTTTATCCTGTTCAAGAAGTAAAATATAAATAAAATCTACTGAAAGAAGCCGAACAATTTACTTAAGTTTTTAATACACAAAGAAAAATTAGTAAATCCGTATATTCTAGCCAAGTAAATTTAGTGGTACTTCGCATTCACAAAGATAAGTCTATAGCGCTTAATTATTGTATCACTGACATAAACTTCAGATAATACTTCGGTCTCTGAAGCAAAAAACCTAAGAGCACCATCTATTGGTTCCTTGTTGAACTAATGGCAATAAAACGCCGTATTTGATTCACCTTCCTCTCAGTAATTTCTCTGTGACAGTTCCAGTTAAAGGTGTTGGCAAGAATGCACTTAGCTGAATTGAAAATCTTTAAGTTTGTGTGATTTATTTAGGAACAGAAATTTAACGATATACTTTTTGTACTTATGCGGTCCAGATCACACATTTTATTTTTTAGAGTCAGTCGTCACCTTTAACACTGTACAATTATCTTGTTCCGCAATTGGCTTTCATTTTGTGATGAATTTACTAGACGATAAACAACAGCACCACCAGTAAACAATATAGAAGGGTCGCTGAGATTGTCTCCTAAGACGTTTACACACTGACGGAAAAAAAGTTTCAGAACCAAGAAGGACCGGCGTGACATAAACGAAAGTTGGTAAGCGTGTTTCTGCAACTGAAATTCTAATTTCACAAAAGTCAGATAAGTAGCACCGCTCTGAGGAGGCAGATGGTTGTGTTATGGTGTGGTCGTGTGTATCATGGAGGGGGCTTGCATCCTTTGTTATTTTGCGCAGCACTATCACAGCACCAGCCTGCATTGATGTATTAAGCACCTTCTTGCTTCCCACTGTTGAAGAGCAATTGGGGGATGGCGATTGAATCTATCAACACGTTCGAGCACCTGTTCATAATGCACGGCCTGTGGCGGAGTGGTTACACTACAATAATATCCCCGTAACGGACTGGCCTGTACAGAGTACTGACCTGAATCCTATAGAATACCTTTTGGATGTTTTGGAACGCCGACGTCATACCAGGTCTCATCGATCGACATAGATAGCTCTCCCCAGTGCAACACTCCGTGAAGAATGGGCTGCTATTCGCCAGGAAACCTTCCAGCACCTGATTGAACGTACGCGTGCGAGAGTGGAAGTTTCCATCAAGGCTTAGGGTGAGCCAACACCTTATTTAATTCCAGGATTACCGATCGAGGGCGCCAAGAACTTGTAAGTAATTTTCAGCAAGGTTTCCAGATACTTTTGATTATATAGTGCATTTTTTTCTCACAGACACGCTATAAGTCCACCGACAAGCACGGATGGGAGGAGACAGATAGTTGAAGAATGAAAAATTTGATATCAGCTTAAGGAAATGACTGAATATAGATAAAACTTCATCATTACTTTGGTACATATCTCGTTTTGGCCCGCAACAATGTTCCGTTTCTTATTAGGTGATATATACTTCATGACTGAACCAAAATAAGGTCTGTCACACCACGCATCACCACAGGATGCGTAGGTCGGCGGCTTGTCTTTTGTATATGTCTCTGAGCACTATGGGACTCAACTGCTGTGGTCATAAGTCCCCTAGAACTTAGAACTACTTAAACCTAACTAACCTAAGGACATCACACACATCCATGCCCGAGGCAGGATTCGAACCTGCGACCGTAGCGGTCGTGCGGCTCCAGACTGTAGCGTCTTTAGCCGCTCGGCCACTCCGGCCGGCTGTCTTTTGTATAAAGCGGGACAGTTGTCAAGGAGAGATCTGACATGAAAGTTCCTTTCAGATTAAAACTGTGTGCAGGACCGAGACTCGAACTCGGAACCTTTGCCTTTCACGGGCAAGTGCTCTACCATCTGAGCTACCCCAGCACGACTCACGCCCCGTCCGCACAGCTTTACTTCTGCCAGTACCTCGTCTCCTACCTTCCAAACTTGACAGAAGCTCTCCTGCAAACCTTGCAGAACTAGCAGAATTGGTAGAGCCCTTGTCCGCGAGAGGCAAAGGTCCCGAGTTCGAGTCTCGGTCCGGCACTCAGTTTCATATCAGCGCACACTCTGCTGCAGAGTGTAAATCTCATTCTGGAGAGATCTAACAGTTTGAATGAGTACATTGAAGACGTCTATGAAAGGTAAGACTTTGTCTGATGACGTGACAGAATAAGAACCAAGAGTCGTAATAGAAGAGACAGCGGATCAAGTATTATAATCAAAAGTTAAAAGAGCTTTGGAAGACTTAAGATCAAATGAGGCAGAAAGGATAGTTAACATTCCTTCACAATTTCTAAAATCATTGGAGGAAGTGGCAAGAAAACGACTGTTTGACTTGATATGTAGAATATATGAATCTGATTGTGTACTATCTGACTTTCAAAAAACATTACCCAAAAAATTCCGAAGATTGTAAGAGCTAATAAGAGTGATAATTGTCACACAATCAAATTAACGGCTCATGCATCCACGTTATTGACAAGTACGGTATACAGAAGAATGGAAAGGTAAAGGCACCAGAGAGGCAGTTCTGACGTTACGGTTGGTAATGGAAGAAAGACTAAAGAAAAGTCAAGACACGTTCATATAGTTCATCGACCTGGAGAAATGTACGACAACGTAAAATGGGGCAAGATGTTCGAAATTCAGCAAAAAATAAGGATAAGCTATACCAAAAGACGGGTAACATACTCGTACAATATGGAGAAGAGCCAAGAGGGTACAATAAGAGTGGAAGGCCAACAACAAAGTGCTATGATTAAAAAGGGTGTAAGAGCGGACGTAGTCTGTCGCCCCTACTCTTCTTTCGCACCTACAGCCTACTGAGATTCCTTTAGCGTAACACTGAATGCTTTCGTTGTATGCTGTCATGTATAACTGATAACAGCATACCCTCGAACACCCCTCTAGAATTTATCGCAATATTTTCTTTTCCTTTTGTTGATGCTCTGCTCTTTCCCAGCTCCCGACCAAAGTCTTCCTTTCACCTTAATGACGACCGTTTTTACACATGAGCCCCACGTCAAGCAGAGGTTGGAAAAAACCACGAAAATACCAAAAACACAACGTATTACCTTGCCTGATACGATGTAGGAAAATCGTTGGCATTCAAACTAGCTTGCAGTTGTCTCGGAATGGATAGATACAGCTCCTGTATGGTTTTCAATGGAACCTTGTACCATTATTCCTGTAAAACAGTGGCAAGTGCAGGTAAGATAATGGAGGTGGATAACGGTCACCCTCACTTTTGTCCACAGTAGACACCAAAGGCTCAACAATATTGAAATACGGTGACTGTAGCCGCCATGGAAGAAGAGGCAGTTCAATTTAATGCTCACAAAATCAGTCCTATACGACGTGAGCTGTCTGTTGAAGGGTCCAGTCGTCTTGCAACACATCACCATAGTATTTTATATGTTACTGAAAATCATTATAGAGGCATGAGACCATTTCAATAAAATTATTAAAACAATTTGAAACAGCTGGTAGGTCGCCAAATAATAGTTACTTGATGCTATTGGAACCTATTTACACTCCTGGAAATTGAAATAAGAACACCGTGAATTCATTGTCCCAGGAAGGGGAAACTTTATTGACACATTCCTGGGGTCAGATACATCACATGATCACACTGACAGAACCACAGGCACATAGACACAGGCAACAGAGCATGCACAATGTCGGCACTAGTACAGTGTATATCCACCTTTCGCAGCAATGCAGGCTGCTATTCTCCCATGGAGACGATCGTAGAGATGCTGGATGTAGTCCTGTGGAACGGCTTGCCATGCCATTTCCACCTGGCGCCTCAGTTGGACCAGCGTTCGTGCTGGACGTGCAGACCGCGTGAGACGACGCTTCATCCAGTCCCAAACATGCTCAATGGGGGACAGATCCGGAGATCTTGCTGGCCAGGGTAGTTGACTTACACCTTCTAGAGCACGTTGGGTGGCACGGGATACATGCGGACGTGCATTGTCCTGTTGGAACAGCAAGTTGCCTTGCCGGTCTAGGAATGGTAGAACGATGGGTTCGATGACGGTTTGGATGTACCGTGCACTATTCAGTGTCCCCTCGACGATCACCAGTGGTGTACGGCTAGTGTAGGAGATCGCTCCCCACACCATGATGCCGGGTGTTGGCCCTGTGTGCCTCGGTCGTATGCAGTCCTGATTGTGGCGCTCACCTGCACGGCGACAAACACGCATACGACCATCATTGGCACCAAGGCAGAAGCGACTCTCATCGCTGAAGACGACACGTCTCCATTCGTCCCTCCATTCACGCCTGTCGCGACACCACTGGAGGCGGGCTGCACGATGTTGGGGCGTGAGCGGAAGACGGCCTAACGGTGTGCGGGACCGTAGCCCAGCTTCATGGAGACGGTTGCGAATGGTCCTCGCCGATACCCCAGGAGAAACAGTGTCCCTAATTTGCTGGGAAGTGGCGGTGCGGTCCCCTACGGCACTGCGTAGGATCCTACGGTCTTGGCGTGCATCCGTGCGTCGCTGCGGTCCGGTCCCAGGTCGACGGGCACGTGCACCTTCCGCCGACCACTGGCGACAACATCGATGTACTGTGGAGACCTCACGCCCCACGTGTTGAGCAATTCGGCGGTACGTCCACCCGGCCTCCCGCATGCCCACTATACGCCCTCGCTCAAGGTCCGTCAACTGCACATACGGTTCACGTCCACGCTGTCGCGGCATGCTACCAGTGTTAAAGACTGCGATGGAGCTCCGTATGCCACGGCAAACTGGCTGACACTGACGGCGGCGGTGCACAAATGCTGCGCAGCTAGCGCCATTCGACGGCCAACACCGCGGTTCCTGGTGTGTCCCCCAAGTGCCACTCTTGGGACGTAACCTCGAAAACAATGTGAAACAAGATTCTTCTGATTAAATGACATTCTTTCAGCGGTCCATAGTCTACGTTTTGTCGGTTCGGCATCACTTTCTCCTGTTAGGGCATTTGCATCACTGGTGACTGGTTCTGGAATTCCAGCTCGCGCCACAATTCTTTGGTTCCGGAGCTCACTTCGTGTTGATTTGATACTGACAGGGTTTGAGAGTGCGGCATTCAGATCTCCATTGACTTTTGTATCAGCCGTCCCCTTATTTTTCTTTAGAATCCTTTTCAATGACCGTCTGACGCTATTGCTCGACACACACTTTTGTCCGTGTTGTGACTTCGCGGATGATGTTTTCCCCATTAACCTGTAAGTACCATAAGTCTTCAATACGATGCCTGTTGGAACTTCAAATACTTCGTCTACCTTGGCCAATAAAGCCCCCACGCCACGAGCACCAACGAATTGCCAGTCCACTGAGGTCCGACATAATACACTCACAACTACACAGATCACTTTTCTGACCATGACTGAGACTTTAAGCGTATTGCGGACACTGTACAGGTGCCGTTCGTCGTCAACAGTGCAAGATGCAGACTTGGGTAGCATCTGAATTTGTCCCAGAATGAGATTTTCACTCTGCAGCGGAGTGTGTGCTGATAGGAAACTTCCTGGCAGATTAAAACCTTGTGCCGGACCGAGACTCGAACTCGGGACCTTTGCCTTTCGCGGGCAAGTGCTCTACCATCTGAGCTACCCAAGCACGACTCATGCCCCGTCCTCACTGCCAGAAGTAAAGCTGTAAGGACGGGGCATGAGTCGTGCTTGGGTAGCTCAGATGGTAGAGCACTTGCCCGCGAAAGGCCAAGGTCTCTAGTTCGAGTCTCGGTCCGGCACACAGTTTTAACTTCCAGGAAGTTTCATCTGTATTTGTGTTCAAAGCATACATTTCTTGCGGTTTCTCCAAATTTTTGGCCACCGCTTGTGTCGGGTGCCTGGAGTTTGCACACTACAAGTTGTAGTTATATTCGTAGACTTGCAATACTTGATTCGTAGCAGTTTATGTTGTTTGTACCAACCATGCCTCTCATTTTAATTCGCCTTTAATCGTGACGTTTCTAAGTAACCCCTCTACGTCAGTCCTTTTGATTATTCGTTTCCCACTGCATTGTTTCCAATCACACTGTGTTGTCTAGGCGCCTACGATGTTCCACACTCACTTTCTTCTAAATGATCTCTAATTACCTCTGGTTAAGTATAATTTTCTTCCACTATTATGTTGGGCAGACAATGTTCCAAGTACAATTTTCAAGCCTTCGTGACTCTAGTTTCAATATCTGCACATATCCTTGATATAAATGAGATTACTGTCGCAGATTTCCAAATAAGTTGCAATATTTGGCCTCTTCGAAGTCTGTAACTTCAGTTTTGGCAGGAATGTAGATTAACACATCACAAGATTACAGGCGATATTTTTAACTACGAAAGTGTTTGTGTTTAAGCCGTAAGTGCATTTATTACAATTCAATGCCCTTCAGTGATGCAGAAAAGTGCGGGCATTTGATTGTGGCTGCGTGACATATAAAGGTTTGGACCGGCGCTTGGGGCGTGCTCGGATAGCCAAAGTCGTTAAAGCGACAGTTTATGACAAACGGGGTATCCGGGTTCGAGTCCTGGTCAAACAGAAATTTTCATTTGTCACATGCAGCTACGCTAATAGGTATTCACGCAATGAGAATTCATTTCACTGATCACAGTCGTGTTGACGGCTGTGAATGTTTCCAATGATGTTATAGCGTAATGAAAAAAGTAGAAACATCGTGCATCTATCACATATGTAAGAAAACAACCTCGTCAATATCTTCATTATAGAACTTTTTTTTTTTTTTATGCGCCAGTATGTTACTTCCCTTATTTCCATCCTGATCACTAGTCCACTATTATCATTTTAATTTTAATACTTCTGCTCTTTCAAGATATTAGATTATATGTTACATCACAGAAATACTGGGAGGATAAGAGTTTGTGAAGTACTCGGCACTATAATTCAGAGGAATTTTAAAGAACTTACGGACAAAAGGAAATTAACGTTGTATTGTTGCTAAAGTTTGGTTCGAAGAACACTAAAGAGAGTTAAAGCATGTACGAGTCAGCTAAGAAATATTTACGGTAAGTCGTAAAGAGCTGAGCACCTGCGAACTGCTGTGGCAGAAGAATGTCGAGAAGCAGGAAGAGCAGCCATTATCGTTACTAGGAAGAGTGTCAGCACCTGGAAACAGTGTAGAAAGTTTTTCCTAGGACACATCACAGATTTTAACGATGTGTACTACAGGAATACAGTTTAGCTAATTGTAGGTATTACTCATAAAATTTGTCTTTTCTGGATTTCGACTTCGTTAAACGTTACAGCAGGGTTTGAAGCAAACTTCACCTGATTCCGCAGTGAATTCTGCAGTTGTGCTTTCGTGTTTATGTCTTAAAGTGAAACATTTAGAAACAATGATAATATTGTTACAAAATTTCCTTAGCGACGTGTTTCGGGTGCGCAGTCTTAGTGCGGTCTTTCTCCGTAACATTGTGATTTATGTCTCTGTCTCCGCTTTTTCCTAGCGTTTATGTAATCCTAGGGAATATACCGTTTTCATCATTTGAAAAAGTTACTTCTTTTCTTGGCTTTGCAGCCGATTGTTCCTCTTGTCGCCAAAATAGTCTGTTTATGTGATGGAGAAAAGTCGTTTGTGCCACAAGTGTAAAATCTGTACCGCGTGTATCCCATTTTTACTGTGCGTTTATCGTGTTTTCTAAGCCAGAGATTGGAGGCTGGTCTAGCAGTTTAGAAAGAAACGGACGCACTTAATTCAAGACCTATATCACTAATGGCAGTCTCTTTTTGCAACACTTTACTCAGGTGTTAGAATCTCTGTACGAATTAATACGGATCGTGCAAACAAAAGTCGTGTGTAGCTCAGGTCACTCTGTTCGTACATGAGGGACTCGAAGGCAACGGGTATTTGCGGGCATCTTGAAGCTGTGTTCTTTGACTCTTGTAAAGCGTTCAGTACAGTTCAGCACTGAGGCCTACGCACGAAGACGAGAATACGGAATATCATACCAGCTTTGTAGTTGGACTGAACACTTCCTAACAAATAGAACGCAGGACACCATTTTCAAGAAACAGAAATCCTCAGAATGAGATTTTCACTCTGCAGCGGAGTGTGCGCTGATATGAAACTTCCTGGCAGATTAAAACTGTGTGCCCGACCCAGACTCGAACTCGGGACCTTTGCCTTTCGCGGGCAAGTGCTCTACCAACTGAGCTACCGAAGCACGACTCACGCCCGGTACTCACAGCTTTACTTCTGCCAGTACCTCGTCTCCTACCTTCCAAACTTTACAGAAGCTCTCCTGCGAACCTTGCAGAACTAGCACTCCAGAAAGAAAGGATATTGTGGAGACATGGCTTAGCCACAGCCTGGGGGAAGTTTCCAGAATGAGATTTTCACTCTGCAGCGGAGTGTGCGATGATATGAAACTTCCTGGTAGAGCACTTGCCCGCGAAAGGCAAAGGTCCCGAGTTCGAGTCTCGGTCGGGCACACAGTTTTAATCTGCCAGGAAGTTTCATGTCAGCGCACACTCCGCTGCGGAGTGAAAATCTCATTCTGGAAACATACCCCAGGCTGTGGCTAAGCCATGTCTCCACAATATCCTTTCTTTCAGGAGTGCTAGTTCTGTAAGGTTCGCAGGAGAGCTTCTGTAAAGTTTGGAAGGTAGGAGACGAGGAACTGGCAGAAGTAACGCTGTGAGTACCGGGCGTGAGTCGTGCTTCGGTAGCTCAGTTGGTAGAGCACTTGCCCACGAAAGGCAAAGGTCCCGAGTTCGAGTCTCGGTCGGGCACACAGTTTTAATCTGCCAGGAAGTTTCAGAAATCCTCAGACTTCGAAATAACCTCATGGTTTACTTAGGGGAGTTTTATAAGACGATCACTATTCACAATATCAAAAAATGTACTAGCAGATAACGTCTAAATGTACATGAGGCACGATATGGTGCTGGTAGGGGGTATTTTATATCACTGTAATTCCCTACTCCGTTCCACTAGCAAAAGGCACGATGGAAAAACGACTATCTATATCCTGCCGTATGAGCCCCGATCTCTTTAATCTAGTCTTCGTGGTCCTTGTGTAACATATACCCTGGTGATAGTAGGATTGTTCTCCAGTCTGTCACAGATGCCACTTCTCTAAACTTTCTCATTAGCTTTTCACTAAAGGAACGTCTTATTCCCTCCAGGATTCCCATTTGCGCTCACTGAGCATTTCCTTAAGGGGAGGTTTACTATCTTTAGCCCGAAAAAAGCGTGTTCTTTGAGAATTTTTTCCTCGGGATGTCTTATAAAATTTCGATGTAGACCTCCACGCACGGTATGTCATAGGTCAGCCGGCTCGTCTGAAATCAAAATTGATTAGACGTTAGTGAAGTATGTAAGATTGTTTAGGAGTTGTACCTCGCTTAAGCTATTTCGACCATAGGAAACAAACTGGCGGCCATTTGAAAAAACATGGGTTTAAGATTGTTTAGGAGTTGTACCTCGCTTAAGCTATTTCGACCATAGGAAACAAATTGGCGGCCATTTGAAAAAACAGGGGCTTTTCATCGATTATTCGACTTAAAATCATTTCGATAAAAACGCGTTTGAAGTTTTGACTACATATAAATGCAATATTATGCAATTTACGTTCAATCTGCTATTCCGGGCCCATAAATTAGTCCTTCCTCTTCCTCACAGAGGGCGTTCTGGTCGATCTTGGCCATCCTGCACTGCTCCAGAGCCACTCGTACGGCCGGTGACAAGCGGTTTTCGGCCGCTTGAATCCGGTGGTCTCCCGAATGCTTGGCGAACTGCGTCGAATACAGTCCCAGGGTGACGTCCATCGTTGTCATGGTCTTCAGAATTGCTGAGTACCCTTCACTGAAGCTGCTCACTTCCAGGAAAGTCGCAACCTCCACAGTCTTCGCACCAAAATGCAAATGCTTCGTGGCTAACTTCCAAACACACGCATTCAATCATTCATTTGAATTTTGTGTGTCTCCTCCCAAGCATCTGTACAATAACTCGTCATCCGAAAGAAAAAACAGGTGCGTGAAGAAGGCCGATTTCAGTCAGGTGCTTTTTTTGTTCAACAGCGAATAACAAACATTTCCGTTCCGTATTCGGAAAAACCGTTTCAGGGGTGGATTCTAAACACTTTTATGGATCCAAAAATGCAATTTTAAAATAATCAATTTTTTGAACCAAAAAATAGTAAACCTCCCCTTAACACTCCTGTGTTAGTCGAACTTACTAGTAACGCATCTCAATAACGCTGTTCGTGGATGATGCTGTTGAATACAGACTAGTCGCAAAATCATAAAAATGTCGTGAAATGTAGGAAGACCCACAGAGGAGCGATGCTTAGCACATGGGTTGGAAGTTGACCTTCAACGTAAACCAACGTAATGCATTCTCCATAAACAGGCGGATAGGCTCATAGGATTATACAATCGGTGAACAAGCATATGAAGATGTCACACGCATTAAATACCTGCAGACAGGTGTAGAGATCCATTGAGTGATACTTGAAAACTGCTTGTCAGTGTGGCTCAGTACAAGAAAAGATTTGTATAAAAAATAGAGAATATCCAAAGCTTGGAAGCATCTCTGATAAGCCCACCAAACACCAGTGGCAGGCTTGCAAGAGAGGCGTTGTGCATCACGTTATACCTCGCAGTTTACTGTTAAAATTCCATTAGCGCCCCTTAAACCAGTGTTAATGAAGCTTTGTGCAACACAATTTTGTGAGATTTATGGATAAGTAAGTAGCGCCCATAAATTTAATAAAACAACGGACACGCATAACAGAGACTAGTCATCAGCAGTATATTCTCCTGCAGTGTTTGCAACAGTCTACCAACCCTGGGGTAACCTTTAGATTCCACGACTTTAGAAATCACTTGGTGTTGAGGCGAAAAAGTGGTCGAACCATGTTCGGAGCGCATTTTCATCCAAAAGGAAGAACATTAAAGGTTGCTCGATAGAGAGCGATAAAGGTGAAAATCTGAGGGTGCAACTCATGTATAGCGTTTTTTGTCAGTCTGGCAGAATGAGGGTAGGCGTGTTCGTGGAGTAACATAAGGTCACACTGTCTTTCTGGTTGTCGTTCTTGTGCTATGTCTGCAAGACGTCTCATTTATTCACAATAAATGTCAGCAGAGATTTTTCCACCAACCCGCCAGGGTAAGCGAGAGTGCTGACGCGCTGCTTCCTGGCCTGGGGTCGGCGCGTGTGCCAGCCAGTCTGGATGTGGTTTTTAGGCGGTTTTCCACATCCCGCTAGGTGAATACCGTGCTGGTCCCCACGTTCCGCCTCATTTCCACGGCTCGCAAACATCTGAACACATTCTCACTATTCCATTCCTTTCACTAGACGCAGACAGTTGGGGTACATTCATTCCTTCCCAGGGGATGGGAGGAGGCATGGGGTGGCGAAAGGAAGGGCATCCGGCCACCCATTAACAATAACATGCCACATGCGATTAACCAACAGACCCCGTAAGTCGGGATAAATGCTTGGAAAGAGAGAGAATGATTGCTCCACCACAGGGAAGCAATTCATAGTGCACCACACTATTACTGTTCCACCAGATTTATAACATTATCTTTTTTGGATGTGTGCAGTTCTTTGTACGTGGAGTTGCTCTCTCATTTGTGTTCAACCATTCCTTTCTTTTCCTTATTTTAGCATAAAGACACCATTTCTCATCACCAGTAACAGCAAGGGATAGGAAAGATGGCTGTTGTTCTCGAGACAATTGATGACGAGAAAGCAGACATACACATATGGCCACGCACTGATTTTTGTGATTTTGGCTTAGAGTATTCAGTACCACTATACATGATTTTTTTCCACATTGCATGCAAGTATCTCAAGATGGTAGAATGATCACAGTTCATCACATTTACCAGTCCTAGATTATAATAGAATGGATCATTGAGGATTAATGCGTTTAAACGACGCTAATCAAACTCCAAAGATCTTCGTGAAGAACGTGGGGAGTCACTGATGTCAAAACTATCCTCCATAAACGAGAAAATAATTTTCTTGGCGTTCTCAGTCCGATGGCATTATCCCCATACACTGCGCAAATGTTTCTGTGTGTTTGCAGGTGAAGCTATTCAACCGTCAACTAATTGTTGAAATTCATGGGGAAACGTTCAGCTGTCATTTACTTTGCACAGTTCGCTACTAGTTTCGGCCAAAGACCATTATTAACATTAGTTGGCATAAATAAGAGGAGAGTTATACCACAATTTGAACAAATGTAATTTGCTCTTTTAAGCACACCATAGTACGCAAAATATTTCTCACAATACTAACTGTGTACGATAATTTTCGACAAGAAGCAACTCCATATCGATCGCTAGTCGATGTGGACATGCTTCTTGACGAAAAAAGCTGTGCAAAATAAATTACAGCTGAAGGTTTCACCATGAATTTTAACAAATTTTTCTGGCTGCCTCCAGTGCTGTCAGCCAACTACTGAATTCAAACAGAAAATTATGTCCGAAATGTTCCGATTTATCCGCTTGGTACTTCATTTTCCAGCGTCAACGGCTCCATTCACTACTATTTCCAAATAACAATATGTAAACTCAAACAGCTGCAGTGAACACAAATAAAAAGTGGCTATAAATGTGGTGTACGTACTGTGAGACCTTCCATACACACACCATCAGATTATTTGACTTGTCGCTCTAATGAAGTAGGCGAGTGTCAGCAATATGTCTCGTGGTCTTATTGTGGCGTGTTTATCTTCTGCCGTTAGGTCGGACGATAGAAATGCCACTTGCACGCTTAGAGTAGCGGATTGACGGTGACCAACTTTAAACAGAACTTGATTAATATTCACACATATTTATTAAAATAATAAAAAGCATAGAAATTACGTAACTTGATTCTGGATGCTGTTTACAATTGAGAATCTGAAGTTCCTTTGGTCTTGGTACGTTAATCTTGTTCTCACATATCTCTGATAGTTGACAAAGTGTCTATACATTTATCTTCATGGCTGTGTACGGGAATATGGTAATCTTATTAGGCGCAGACTGAAACTTGACAGTAGACTGGTACAGACTAATGTAGACTGGTACAGACAGGTGCAGATAAATGCAGACTCGTACAGACTAATGCAGACTGACTAATCGGAGGTCTGTACACTCGTTATAATAATTCGCGCGTTCAGGTATCACTGCGCGAGTGTGATCCGCGAGGAGAAAAGGTTCTATGTTAGCAGCAATCTCATTGGCTGCGTTACATATTAATACGCGGCTCGGCGGAAGCAGAATTTTGTCCGTCTCTAAGGCAGCGCCATCTCGTAGTGCGGAGACGGACGAGCGCTGCGCCTGCGCTGTTGTGCTTAGCGGGGCGCACTCTAGTGGGAAATTTGTGTACGCACTGACTACGCGTAACTATGTACACAACAATAAATAAAACCACAGTAACTGGAATACCAACATGCTATGAACTTATGAACCAATCTAACATAAAATACGTATGTGAGATATCCACTTCAAATCAGTATGCGCCGCATGACAAAAAGGTGAAACACCCACAAAGGTTAGAAGAAAAGAAATGAAACTTTCCGAGGTGTGAGTATATGTGATTACAGGATCTATTCAAATTGACAAAGAACTTAGCGCTATGAGCCTAGTGCAACCCGTCTGCACTAGATACATGCACCGACTGGATTGAGAATGGTATGATAAGGCCATCATATCCTCTTTCGAGGCGAAAGGATTCACAACTTATGTTACAGGTCCCTGATATCCTCTGTACTGGCACTGGGACAGAGTTATAGTCTGAGATGGTTCCACATATGTTCTATTAGGGAGGGATGTGGTGATGTCGCTAACTACGACAGTACCTCAAAATCAAGCAGACAATTCATAGATACAGGTGCCATTGATTGGACGAGTATTGTCCTGTTGAAAAGTGGCACCATGATGCTGTCGCATGGAAGTCAGCACATGTGGACGCAAGATGTCCGTGACGTGCCGTTGTGTAGTCAGATTTCCCTCAGTCACTAGCAACTGTGACCCGAAGTCATACCCGAAGGACCCGTACACTCTGACACCAGTAGTAACACCGCTGCGCCTCTCCAAAACATTTCCCCAATTCGCCGCCATATTCGCCGACAATGGTCATCGGAGATAATGCAGAACCGTGCTTTATCGCTGAACACGTTGCAATGCCATTCAGCAGCAGTCGTTTGTGTTTTGGGGTTAGCGGTAATTTCCTACTCAGGCTACTGCTAGGTTTCGACCAGTCGTGCAGGATGGCGCAGGATGCTGCGAAGACCATTACTTGTTCTCGGAGGGCAGGCCGAGCAAATGTAGATTCACAATGAGGCGCCTTTCAGACTCTGTCACGTGCTGCAAATGCCGTCTCACACGTGTACGCGACATCACTATGTCCTTCACATAATTACTCAACATCTGACGCTGTTCACGACCCTTGTGTATACTACAGTGCCTGGTAACAGCACTAAGCAGACATCTCTAATGCACTCTGGTGGCCATTGTATCTATCACAAAGAATCGCATCTCAGCTCATTTATACCGCCGCCGATGGTATCTATGCGTAATAAGTAACACTGGCTGCCAATTAACGTCTTCCGAATGCTTCACGTTTTTTTGGCAGGTGGTGCATTTCATAGTTTCGAAGATTAAAAAATGTTCTTAAAGAATAGTTAAAAACAATTTTTAGTTTGCATACCACTGGAATGGGGGAGGGGTGAGTGGAAAGCGTTCGAAAGAATGAATTTTGAATATGTTAGCTGCTACGAATGTCAGAGTGTGTGAAATATCGTTCTGCAATAATAGAGTGAGCGACGTTCAGTGACTGAAGGAGAGAGCATAAAAGCGTCCGGTAATTGTATTGGTGCCCGCATCTCGTGGTCGTGCGGTAGCGTTCTCGCTTCCCACGCCCGGGTTCCCGGGTTCGATTCGCGGCGGGGTCAGGGATTTTCTCTGCCTCGTGATGGCTGGGTGTTGTGTGCTGTCCTTAGGTTAGTTAGGTTTAAGTAGTTCTAAGTTCTCGGGGACTTATGACCACAGCAGTTGAGTCCCATAGTGCTCAGAGCCATTTGAACCATTTAATTGTATTGGCAATTGTCGACAGTGTGGGATAAACCAGGGGAAGACAATGTCCCATGCGACGTATTATGATGAATTCCTCGTTTGCCATCAGCTGCACAAATTTATTATTAACTTTCTACCGGTTTCGGTCGTAGCGACCATGTTCGCAAGAAGACTATATCAACACAAACACGTATACAATGTACATACAGGAAAAACGAAGTTGCTCAGCTGATCAAGGTAACGCGGAAATACTTAGATGGATATGCAATTCACCCCCGCAATGACACAATTGGAAACCAACATAGTCGTGACATCTTTCGAGAACGATGTATAACGGGCAGTAGTTTCGATACCAACACAAAACTGACGTCACTACGACTAAACAGAGTGATCATTAAGGTAGCAGCACGAGGACTAACCATTGTTGATGCGGACACTTCAAAGAACGTGTAAAGTGTGTAGATTTTCCATACATACGTAAGTACTGTGATGTACTCGTATCGACAGGAGTCAGTCATTTGTTCTGGCTTATACAAGTAAATTAAACGTCACGTAGTAAAAGGTACTTCAGATAAAGTTTTTCATAGACATTTGTTGTTAGTATTAGTTAACTGAGATGTTTCTATGACATATGACATCCTGGAATGTAGTCGTTTGTATCCTTATCTTTTGTATCCACGTAAGATAATTATAAGGGTCGAACTTCAGCAGATGTTTTTCACTGTACTGTTTTGATAGCTACTACTGTATATATCTTCAAAGTGTCAAAGCTCTTCCAGAGGTAAACCTTGGTAGACAACATTTTATTGATGGCTAATTTTTACCTTTGTAGCTGTGTAACACGAATGGATAACTAAAAGATGATCTTTACATACTGAGGTATCCAGTCTTCTCATATATGAATACGTTCTTCGATTTTCTCGTATTAACAGAGGCCAGTCATGATGTTATTACCTTAATTATCGTTTTGTGTAGACGCGGTGAAGTTAAGTTTGTACTGGTCTCGACACGGTTCTTTAAACATGTTATGACTGATGTCTCCCAGTGTATCCAATAGACAGGTGAACTGCATGTCCATGTAAGTACAGATTTTCTGTTAGTATTTCTACTTGTTTACCTTGATCAACTGAGTAGCTTATTTGGTTTTCCTGTGTGTACATTTTTCTTTTGTTTTCGTTAATATAATAGCTGCTACCGAAACCGGAAGAAAAAAAACCGATACATTTGTACAGTGGACGGCAAACAATCACCGCTTAAAATTCCTGACAGCAGTATCGAGTCACTTCATCAAACTGTTAAATATTATGAGAATTTATGTTTATGTACGTATGCCACTACAGCACTAATATTGTTTTAAGGCTTTGACGAGTATAGGACGTTATTCTTGCTCGTGATTACTATGTCAGATATACATTTGTATATTTCCACACACGGTGACGGTGTAAATTTTGCGGACTCTCAATACGCATTTGGAAACGGTAAACGGTCGAATTCAGCTTAACGTGTTGAAAATAGCGGAGCTTTTGTTACTGCCAGGGTGAAAATTGGAATTGTACTTCAATAAATGAATTGTTCTTCAGTCATGTTGTTCCTGAAATGCTTGATTTCAACGCTGGGAGTAGCGTTTCTCATCTCCATCGGAGAGGCGTCAAAAGAAGGGTTGAAACATGGGCAGAAGCGGTTGCGTCTACCTTCCCATCGTGTGACACATCCGTGACGCCATTGGAAAGAGGTGGGTTGAAATTTGGAGCCAATGTGACACCATCAACCATACCTCACATGAACTTCTGAGCTGTGATCTTTGTTCCGAAGTGTCGACACCTTGCTGGTTGAAGCAGCGCCAAACCCAAGCGTGGCGTCGCTGGGCGCAACGTTTTTGCACCGTTACAAAGGTAGATCGTAGCCATCTTGGAGGCAAATTTCAAACTTATGCTTTGCAATGGAAGTCAGTTACGGTGTTTGGAAGTATTTTTGCTGTAATTGGTTTCTTAGTGTAACTGATTACTTCTAAAAAGACTGGTCTGATGCAGGGTCAAATGTGATTCCACTACGCTCTGCGAATGCACCGCGTACCGCATGTACCCCTGAAACCCATTCATATTTTGTGATTGCTCTCGCAAGAAAATATACCAATGCTCGAGAGCCGTTGAAGGAAACTCACTCATCTTTTAGAGTGATGTAGTATTAAGCATTCTAATTTGAAGTCCTCTATGGCTATGAGCTTCATGCAGTCAACGTCCACGCGTCAAAATTTTCGCACGTGTGACAAAACGGGTCAGCCAGCAGCGTCCATGGGTGCTCCGGCACGCGAAGCAGACGTCGAAGACAAACGCATCAGGAGGAGTTGAACCCGACAAATTACACGGTTCGCCAGTTGACAAGGGCATTGTGTGGCGTCGCGCTGATTTGTGCGCTACAATTACCGCAGCACCGCTCCAGATTATGCAGGCCGGCGAACAATGCTGATGAACAGTTGGCAGCCGAGGGCCGGCGCGTTACGATTGCGACATGCGGGCGCAGCCAAACAGGCATGGCGATCGCCTCCAGCGTGCGTGCGGCGGCGTCTTCTGCAGGGCGGGCATCCGCCTACGTGACCGAAGAATGTGTGCGGCGACCGAGGACCGCCAAGGAATGGTCAAGGCTTGTGGGGAATTTTAAAATCCCACAGCTGCAGTGTAACAGCTTTCCACCCCACAAATGATGCATGACGGTTTTGGTCTTAGAGCTCTATTATCATTATTCAAATATTTTTTAAAGAGTGTTGTTAAAATGTTCTTCTTCTGTGGACAATATTAAAACTCGCTAATGTGATACTTCTCAGCCCCAAATTAGCTGATCTGAATGCAAGTACTCGAAGACATTTTCATCGCAAGAACATTGTCGACAATGGGAAACGATAGGTTACTACAGTTATAATCACAAGGATGTATAACAGGGGGAGGAGGGGGCGTATGTATTAAAGCCCAAACTTACTCGCATGGAGTTGCGCAGTGTTACGCTGTCGGTGGCGTCATGCAATGCACACTTCAAAGGCTAGGAAACTGTTCATAGTATTTAAGAGGAGTACTCCACTCTAAATTATCAAATCTCACCGTCTTCCTCTGGTTCTACTTACGTTTTACTTTAGCAGGCATTTCAAGTTAACAGCAATTGCCTCTCTCAGGTAGCACAATCTTCTAGCATGCCAACTTCCTTACGATAGACTTCTCATTTCCGTGGCCTTGGCTATAGTTCCCCTCCAAGTTGCCCTCCGCCTTTCTCGGTTCCTTCTCCCTGGCGGAGACCAGTTGAGCAAAGACTGCGACCATCAGCGTTCCTCCATCCGTCGGACGATTCCATACCATCTCAGTGATCGAGCATCAATCGAAAGTATGACTGATTCCTCCGCATCCATGTCCATTCTTAAATATTCATTCGTCGGATGAGTGAAGCAGTTCGCTGACATTTAAGCCATAAACCGTCCATTTCGATAGACTCAATGTTTTCCTTTGTCTGTTGATTAGTGTCCAACACTTTGAGCCATATGTCAGAACCCTTTCGACCAGAGTATATAGCACAACTTTCTTTGATCGTTCTCATATGTAGTGACTCCAAAAGACCATTTAATGTCTAGTAGCTGACCTCTCATGACTTATTCTATGGGCTATGTCCACTTCACACTTGTCAGTTTTTTCGATTAGTGAACTCAGAAAATAGAACATTTACAGATCTGTTACCCAGGCAAACTCAAAATTCAAATCCTCACCTTGCCCACTTTCGACAATAAGATATTCTATTTTACCTATATTGACTATTAGTCTCCATTGTTCGTAAGCATCCATTAACTTTCTCATGTGATACATGGCACCATCCTTATCCAGAGTCATAAGTACTTGATGGGCGGCAAACAGTAATCAATGTAAACGTTGATGCTGTACGGTCATACCGAAAAACTTCTGTTCTTTATATTCCAGTAACCTAGAACTACTTCTAAATATAAGTATAATAATGTTGATGACACAGAACATCCTTGTCTTAATCCTTTACTTGTTTTAAAAGTTTCCGATACCTTACCACGAATCTTCACAACGGCCTCGCATTGGTGGTACATCCATTTCACCAATTCTATTACTGCACCGTCGACTCTAACATTTTCCAATACTGTCCATTGTTACTTCGTTGACGCCGGGCGGAGTGGCCGTGCGGTTCTAGGCGCTGCAGTCTCGAATGGAGCGACCGCTACGGTCGCAGGTTCGAATCCTGCTTCGGGCATGGATGTGTGTGATGTCCTTAGGTTAGTGAGGTTTAATTAGTTCTAAGTTCTAGGCGACTGATGACCTCAGAAGTTAAGTCGCATAGTGCTCAGAGCCATTTTTTTAAACTTACTTGGCATATTAACCGTAGCTCTTCCTAAACCAACAAGCTCCAAATGGAGAACCTGGCCTTTTGTGATCATTTTCTGACGCCTCTGGCATACACAAAGTATGTTATCAACACAGCTTTTCCCAGCTGTAAAACCTGATGTTCCTGAGATCAATGACATGTGCAACCTTTCCACTCTGTTACCTACAATCTACTGAACAACCTACTCACCGAGGCTTCGACTTATATTCCGCTGTAATTAGTCGTATCCCTCCTGCTTCTTTTTTTTATATGTGGCGATAATATATGATACCTTCCATCCATGGGGTAATTCACCTCCTTGAGTCACTCTGTCAAAAACAGTTACTACGGCTGTTACTACTTTAGGTTCTCCCCACTTTAACAACTGCATTACTATACCTCCAGAACCGGCTGCATTTCTCGCATTTTGATTTTGAAGGGTCTGATAAACTTTATTGTCAACCATCTCTTCCACAGGATAAATCTTCACTTCAGTTTGTTCTCCCCGAAACATTTTATTACTATTTGTAAGAAGGTTCTTAAAATGTGTCTTCATTTCAAAACCAGCAATCATTCTACCTCGTCTTCTAATTTTAGCAGGAGTGCACACACGGCATACAATTCGCCAAGTTTCTAATGGCCTGTTGTGTCCATGTAAATGTTCTACGTCAGCACATTACTTCTCCCAGGACCTCTCTTCAGCTCGGATATTCATCCCACTCACTTCTCTCTTATTTATGCTACAGTGATCTCCCGCTGAGAGGCTCATCAGCTGTTCCCACTAGATATGATTTTAAGTAATCAGGAATTTTGCATTCAGACTGGTTGGGTTGCAATGACAAAAGCCAGACATCAGACGAGGTTGGTTGGTTGGTTTTGGGGAAGGAGACCAGACAGCGTGGTCATCGGTCTCATCGGATTAGGGAAGGATGGGGAAGGAAGTCGGCCGTGCCCTTTCAAAGGAACCATCCCGGCATTTGCCTGGAGTGATTTAGGGAAATCACGGAAAACCTAAATCAGGATGGCCGGACGCGGGATTGAACCGTCGTCCTCCCGAATGCGAGTCCAGTGTCTTACCACTGCGCCACCTCGCTCGGTTCAGACGAGGAATGACTCTATTACTCATATGACACATTTCAGAGTTAATCCATCATCAGTTATCTACAGAGAAATTCAGATACAAAAACATTTTAAGAAACATAGCAATTCAAGGCTATAGCATTCCACTTTGACTGAAAACACCTGGCACAAAGTATAATAAACCTACCCATGAGAAACTGCCGCACGTATTTACAGATTCCCTAGTTGTATTTGAAACAAACATTCGCAGACTTCTTGCATAGTTTTGCAGAGTGCGGACCAAGCACACACTTTTGCCACCATGTGGGTTTTATAAAATGTATAGTGGCGCCAAGGCGCATCAAATACGAGTACTGTACATTTATTGTGCCGTATGTCTGCACCAACTTATTATAAAAGAAATGTTTTCATTATATAGAATGATAATGACTTTACAGTGATAAAGAGGTTACACAAACGATTTGCTAAATTCGGCATCATTACGTGGCGCCAGACATCTTCTTAAGCTACAATCACAACTGTGCCATATGACAAGCGACTATCAATTAAAATATGCTGTAGCAATAGAAGCATGTGCCACAAATCTACAGACAGGCAGTAAGACAGGGGAATAAGAATACAACATTTTCGTTAAAACTAGGACAGCCCGTCTGTCAGACTAAAATCTAGCACCAGAAAGCATATGTGCCACCGGACTTACATCAAATTGAAGAACACTTCTCTGCTAATGAGCACACCAAGTTTTTTTTGAAACGTTGGAAATATTTTAGTATAAACAAAATTCAGTTGAGGGGATTTAAACATCATAACAATATAAAACTAAGAGATGTTACCTAGTGCCATCGGTCGTGAAAAGTCCTTCAGTCTGTTGCATTCGCAAACACGCTTCACTACAGAGTTGGAATCAAACATAAGTCTGAACTACTTGCACGTGAATGTTACTAGGCAGTCTTCACATTTTTGTTTCGATTTTTTTCAGAAAACCTTCCAACACGGACGTAATTATTAATGTGTGTTCTTGCAACTCACGCGCACATAGTCGTGCTTTCTTCCTGTTAATGTTCAACTGGTTAGCTAAACTTAAGACCAGAATGTTCTGGAAAATAAAATTTGATACAATCACGCAAATAGGTCCGAAAACGGTTACACTGAGTGTCCAAAACGTAGTATTTGTGAATCTCCCTAAATATGCATCTATATTCTGTACAAGCCATTTCTGTGAACAGATTGCATTAAAAAAGCCAGCATACAAACTGTCTCCAGACGCGCTGGGAACTTAGGACAGTTTGCGCGAATCTGTTGACAATAGGCAGAGCAAATTTACTAATTGGGACGTACAAGAAATCACTTGTGGGTCCTATGGTAGTGTTTACATTGGGCAGATAATGCGTGACTTTTAAACCAGATTCAGGAATGAGTATAGTAAAAATACTACTGCTATGGACTGCCATTTCAGTGGTGGAAATCATTGTTTAGATAGGATAGGAAAATCTCTAAAGATATTACACATAGACCCAAGCGGCTTAGATATAGACGTTTTGGAAGAAGTTGATATGTATAAGCATTTTAATCCTAACCATCATGGAATCTTGAATGAACAGGAAATGGTTTTTCGATATTTATCAGGATTTTTTATGAGCGTGGCTGTGTGACTCCAACGTCTGATTCTGATAAACATTTCTGTTTCCATTAAACTTTTATACAGGGCACCTCACTTGCCCAACCTCCCTCCCCCCATTTCTCCAACCCCCTCCCCCGATCACCTCTAATGTATATTGCATGTGTTTCATATTTTACGGTTTGAGATGTACGATTACAACAATATGTATTTCCTCCTTTTTGTTTATAACTTTTGTAAAGCGCCACAAGACGGTGTTTTTCTTTTATGTTTGACTGTGCATGAGAATCAAGTAACATGTCTTAATTTTGAATGAGTAAGACGTGTAATCATGTCTTAATTTTATATGAGTAAGTCGTGTAATTTTCCACAGCAGATTTCCGTCTATATTAAAATATCATTTCCTATGTTTTATAACATACTGGTTTCCTCCTCTCCGTCCCGTCGCCCAATCCATAAATTTCTACTCTCTTTCTGTTATATGATACTGCTGAGGTCATTAGTCCCATAGAACTTAGAACTAGTTAAACCTAACTAACCTAAGGACATCACAAACATCCATGCCCGAGGCAGGATTCGAACCTGCGACCGTAGCGGTCTTGCGGTTCCAGACTGCAGCGCCTTTAACCGCACGGCCACTTCGGCCGGCCAAGTCGTTACGATTTCAACGTTTGACGGTTCATGGATTCAAATAATATTTGTTAGCTTTATGGACATGACGTGTAATCCACCACGACTAATTTTTGTTTATGCTAAAATACTTCCTACATTTCATTAAGATCTGCTTGTGCTCTTTATCAGAAATTTGTTCTTCTATTTGACGTAAGCGCAGTAGCGCATATTGGGCGCTTCCTCGTACCGGATTTGAGTCAGACAAACGGAATATCCTAGCTTTAACGAATATTTTGTAGTCTTCTTCCCCTGTCTTACTGCCTGTATGTAAATTCGTGGCATTCATTTGCATTGCTATTGTGTATTTTAATTTTATGTCCCTTGCCACATAGCGCAGTAGTTGCTGTTGTAGCTTTTGACGTTGTGTGGCGGGCGCCACGTGATGAAAAAGAATTTAACTGGTATTTTATTTTATAATAAGCTGGTGCACAGCCATCGGACACACGGTATAATAAATGTATCACAGTTGATATTTCTTGGTGCCGCTATACGCTTTGTACTGCGACCTGATAGCAAAAGTGTCTTCTTGGTCCACAATCTGCAGAATTATTTCAGTAGCCTGCGAATGTTTGTTTCACGTACAACTAGAAACTCTATGCATTTAACAGTCGCTCCTGGGCAGGTGTATTATACTAGTTTGTGCCAGGTGTTTTCAATCAAAGTCGAATGCTATAGCCTTGTTTTGCTAAGTTTTATAAAATATTTTTATATACGATATTTTTGTAGACATCTGGTGACGGATAAATATCTAAAGGCATCATATGAGAAATTTAAAATTTATTTTTACTGATGTTTTTGTCATAACCACCCAGTCAGCCTAAATGCACAACTACTGAATATTTTAATACCAGTCGCCTGCCTGCTGCAAGACTTTATGTCACTTTTACATTATTTTAAATTTTCATATAGTGACGTTGCAGTTCCGCCCTTACCCTATCTGAGTTTCTGTTCGATTCGTCTCTGGTATATATCTAGCACACTCAAATCCTGAAAAATCCCGATATTTTACTGTGGCATTTAGATGATACCTCTCTATACCATTGGATTTTAGTGGAATTATGACTTCACGCAATACAACATATCAGGCCATTGACATACGTTCATACCCAGAACTACCGATCTCCAATTCTTCTTGGCAACTACTAAATCTATAACTGACCATAAACTTCTAGTTGGTTGAATCCATGTATTGCTCAGAATATCCTGATGTTCAAGAAACCAATTCATAACCTGACATTGGCCTGATCATGGGCAGTAACGAACTGTGCAAATAAATGACAGCTGCATGTTTCACCATGACTTTTAACAATTATTTGGCGTCTGAATATCCTCTTACACAAATATGGAAGAGTACCCTCGATTCCTGCTTTTTTCTTCCTCGGGTCACTATAATGACTGATTTTACGTGTCTGCTAGGCCGTTTTTCCTGTGCTTATTTTATCCCATTTCTTCGATTATTTGTTGGACTCTTGTGTGTATTTCAATCTCTGTTTTCCCTTATAGTCTTTGCTCTATGGATTCCTCTAGTACTGTTCCTTCTTCTGGTTTTCACGTTTCAATTTTCGCACCGATTCTGGAAGGACGTTCTCATTTCCGATATTAACCGTTCAGCATTCTCCCTTGACATCACATGCAAAATATATCGATTCCCTTTAGATTGTCTCACAGTCAGTGCAGAATTTTAAATATGAATTTCATATGTAATGACTTATCTTTGACACTAGTAGCGTTTGTTTACCAAGGAGAACTCTCTTTTTGCGAGCTAGCTTGTTTTTCATATCCTTGTTGCTTCGTCCATCAGGCGTTATTTAGCTTCCAGCACAGCAAAATTACTTCAGTTTTTCTACTTTGTGGACCTTCATTTTGATGTCAAGTTGATGGGTACACTCATTGTTACTCCTAATCCTCGTTACTCTCGTTTTTGTTTACTCTACTCTCCAACCATATTCTTTGCTTTTATACTGCTTATTTAACAATTCCTTTAAATTTTCCTCACTTTCACTGCGTATTCACATGTTTTCAGTTTTAATGCAAACCTGAATGCTTAACTTAGTATCGAAAATTCGTCTTTGACGTGGGGCTTGAGCGCTAACGAAGGCACAAAGTATTCTCAGACGCATTTTGCACTCCTATCGCTTTCACCAATGCTAACTGGTAGCGATATGAAACATGACAGTACGCTGCCGAATAAACCGTCATTGTGATCCACATGATAGAGATAAGCACTTGACAGTTCGTTGACAGGTGAGAGAAAGGCAACTGCCTTTTGTGAGGTACCCGCTTTTCCATAAACTTTTACTCGAGGAGACTTCAAAAAGGGAATCGCACTTGTCACACGCCACGACCATGCGCAACAAGAGTGACGCATTACCAGAAGAGAGTGAGTTTTGTGGGTTTCCTGCAAAGACGACTCAGCAGCGGCACAGATGCCACGTGCGCCACAGTGTGGGGGTGAATTAAAGCAGCAACTGGAAACGTACTAAAAAGTTAAGATACGCGCGACAGTGCGATTCTTGTGGAATTGCAGGCAGATACACTGTGAAATTCTGGCGGTGTATGGATCAAATTTGAAGTCGCATATAGCCATAGTGAAACGATGCCAACAATTTGACCAAGCCCTCAGAGAGGTTGGTAAAGGGAAGGCCATCTACATAGACCATAGAGGACTATTCAAGTTTAACCCACCATTATTATGAGCTCTAGGATTTATTTTCCTATTTACAATTGGTGATAGAAGAACTTTTTGAGTGCGCTAGCTTACGGTGGTAAGTGCAGCCTCTAGCCATCTGGCTTTGCGATGCATTGCTTTTTGCCGACTTAGCTGTTTGGAAAATGGGGGACCGGATCTGCTTAACTCTCTCAGCGCCAAACCCGTAGATTCTACAGGCTGCTCTCACTTCCAAAACCGCAAGCCCGTAGGTTCTACAGGTCAGCGTATTTTGTTGATTAAAAAGTGCTGCACTTTGTTTTCAAACCTACGACTGTTGATGTATGGTGTTCATACTGTTATTTATTAGTTGTACAGATAGATGGTGTAAATGTGCGTCTTGTTTTCGTGGTATTACGTTCGTTCTTAGTCATTGTTTTCGCCTGCGGATCGATCACACTATTGGTAGTCTGTGTAAGAGAAATGGCACGCCTTGGTTTGACTGAGGAAGAAATTGCCGATATGCTGAATTTTGTAAACACTGTCGATGCTACAGATAGTGATGATGATTTGGACGACACAGGTGTCTTTTAAGGCGACTGTAACACAATGGCCTAAGGCGCTGCAGTCATAAACTGTACGGCTGGTCCCGGCGGAGGTTCGAGTCCTCCCTCGGGAGTGCGTGCGTGTGTTTGTGCTTAGGATAATTTAGGTTAAGTAGTGTGTAAGCTTAGGGACTGATGACCTTAGCAGTCAAGTCCCATAAGATTTCACACACATTTGAACATTTTTGTAACGCAATGCGTTCAGGCACAGAACAGTAAAATTTTGTCACAAACTATTTCTTCAATTCCTCTTACTATGAGTATCGAATGCATTTTGTTACACAGTTCATTTTAGACCAAGAAAATTGTAATAACTGATCTCAATACCTATATTTCCAGCAGATCCAAACAACCAAAACGGGATGTAGGCTGACAAAGAGACATTTTCTACAGTATTTACCACCTACAGACAAAAATATGCCTCCCGTCTACGTTATGCTTCTTCTTTAAAATCTAAGAAGATGAGAAAGCATCTCGCAAGGAGACATGTCGTTAGTACGAACGGTGCAGTGTGGCGTTTTGTATGTAACTCTGATTTAAAATATTTTATACCAAAATGCAGTATAAATCCACGTATAAAATGCTATAATGTTTAAAGACAATATTCAGCACTGATCATTATGTATTTATGAACTCATTTGCTATACCTGTGTGAGTGTATAACTTTTTTAATTTTATGAAAACAATGTCATGTATAATAAATTAATTGGTCCATTTTATTACAGACAGGAATTTGTTCATAATTGCATATTAAAGAAGACAACATCGTTTTAATATAGCCTTAATTTTGTATTTATGTGTTCGATATTTCCCAAGACACAAATTTTTGACCACAGCTAAAATTTTCATCTTCTGCGGACATGGACAAGTAATGGGACGGTACTAAGAGTGTTAATTTTATATAATCCCATAGACGACCATATTCGGAATGGTTTTTGATCACTTTTTCAGTATACGGGGATCCGTTATATCACCAGATACTTGTCACGGGGGCGTTCAGTGCTGTTTTATGTCATTTTACATTTGACGTCTTCTACTGAGCGAAAATTGCTGAATATGAATGCTGGGTCGTTCCTTTCTTTTTCTCAAACGTTGCAGCTAAATTGCTGCTAATTCGGTCATGCTTATAAATAAAGTACTTACAGCTAAAGCTTTCTTATCTCTAAAATGATTACCCAGGCTGCGACTGCCCTGACTAAAAAGTCTTTTGAATAGAAGATCTGATGCACAATAATCGAAGATAATCCGACAATGAGGACGCTACTATTCACGCTGGTTTGTACAATGAATGAGTCTCGCGACATACCATCTGACTTTCGGAAAAACGTCATCCACATAATTCCGAAGACTATAAGTGCTTGGCCGAGCGGTTCTAGGCGCTACAGTCTGGAACCGCGCTCCCACGACGGTCGCAGGTTCGAATCCTGCCTCGGGCATGGATGTGTGTGATGTCCTTAGGTTAGTTAGGTTTAAGTAGTTCTAAGTTCTAGGGGACTGATGACCTCAGAAGTTAAGTCCCATAGTGCTCAGAGCCATTTGAACCTATAAGTGCTGACAAGAACGAGAATTATCGCACAATCAGCTTAACAGGTCATGCATCAAAATTTCTGGCAAGCATAATATACAGAAGAATGTAAAAGATAATTGAGGATGTGTTAGATGGCGATCAGTTTGGCTTTAGGAAATTTAAAGGCACCAGAGAAGCAGTTCTGACATTGCTGTTGATGATAAAAGCAAGACTGAAAGAAAATCAAAGCACGTGCACTGGCTTTGTCGACCTGGAAAAAGTATTCGACGATATAAATGGTGCAAGATATTCTAAATACTGAGAAAAATCGGCGTAAGCTGTAGGGAAAGGCGTGCAATATACAATATACACAAGAACCAAAAGGGAACAATAAGAATGGAAGACCAAGAACGAAGTGTACAGATTAAAACGGATGTAGGACAGGTATGTAGTCAGTCGCTCCTACTGTTGTATCTGTAAGTCAAAAAAGCAACGACGGAAGAAAGAGAAAGATTCAAGAGTGGGGTTAAAATTCAAGGTGAAAGGACATCAATATTAAGATACGCTGGTGATTGCTGATATTGCTTTCCTCAGTGAATGTCGAGAAGACTACAGAATACAGACTGAGAGTAAATCGAAGAAGGACGAAAGTAATGAGAAGTAGCAGAAATGAGAACAGCGAGAAACTTAACTTCAGCATAAGTGATCACGAAGTAGACGAAGTTAAGGAATTCTGCTAACTAGGCAGCAAAATAACCAATGAACGACGGAACGAGGAAGGCATAAAAAGCAGACTAGCACTCTAGGAAAGAGGGTTCCCAGCCAATCGAAGTATGCTAGTATCAAACATAGATCTTAATTTCGGGAAGAAATTCCTGAGAATGTGCTCTTGGAGCACAGCATTGTATGACAGTGAGACATGAACTGTGGGAAAAATGGAACAGAAGAAAATAGAAGCATTTAACGTGTGATGCTATAGAAGAACGTTGAAAATTAGGTGTAATGATAATGTAGAGAATGAGGAGGTTGTCGGGAGAATCGGCGAGGAAAGGAATATATGGAAAACAGTGACAAATACAAAGGACAGGAGGATATGAAACCTGTTAAGACTTCAGGGAATAACTTCCACGGTACTAAAGGGAGCGGTAGTGGATAAAAACTGGAATGGAAGACAGAGATTATGATACAGCCAACAAATAATTGGTGACATAATAGATCATTACGCAACGTTCCGAAGTACACCGTGGTTATCTTCAGGAGATAACACACTTAATTACACACTGCACTCGTGTTCACGTTTCCCAAGGCGCACGTGGATGCACTTTTAGTTACTGGCGCCAGCAGAGCACTTCTCGGAGATTTAACGGCACTTACTGAAACTTGTCAGATACTTGAGATTGTTACAAATTAAGGTCGTTTGTGATAGAAGATAATTATTCCGTATCGAACCATTGTCTTTTACAGATGAGGCACATGCCTACAGAGGATTCAAGTCTGGAGTACCATTATATTTGACTGCCGATAACTGTAAAATAACACAAACAAGCCCTTTTGCGAGTCACTTTGGTAACGACTAGAACTCGTAAAGAACAGAGTAATTCATTGTTTTATGAAGAGCACACATGTGTTATAGCTCCCACGATACCTCTACATGAGAAAGAATAAACTTCTAAGAAGGAAAAGGAAAATATACTGTCCTTCATAGAAGAAGCTGCAGCGACAGGGCAGTTTCTCGTTAACTAATCCGTATTCCTGAATTCTAATTCAGACTTCCTTTTTCAGTTTAGCTGCGGCCTACACTACGAAATAAAACACACTCGATTAACGAAAGTCATGGTGCGCTAGTAACTGAGTTATCATGAGGTGATAAAATAATGCAGTTCTCTGCAAATACTGCAAGAATTATTTACAAAGATATTGAAATTGTTGCCAATGTGATATTTTTCTTTTCTACAGTAAGGAAATTTTATTGTTTCCAACATTCCCAAACGAGAAGTCTCCTGTGGTTGTCGTTTTTCGTTTCGCTGTTTAAATCTTATGCAGGGTGACTAAACACGGATTGAAAATCCTTAAATAATTTGACCATTATGTCCTGTGTTTACCGTGAAATTTCTTCATATGCGCATCATTTTACTATTTATTTGTTTGTTCATTTACTTGTTCAAAAATGGTTCAAATGGCTCTAAGCACTATGGGACTTAACATCTGAGGTCATCAGTCGTCTAGACTTAGAACTACTTAAACCTAACTAACCTAAGGACATCACACAAGTCTATGCCCGAGGCAGGATTCGAACCTGCGACCGTAGCAGCAGCGCGGTTCCGGACTAAAGCGCCTAGAACCGCTCGGCCACAGCGGCCGGCATTTACTTGTTCATTTAGACCGGTCAGTTTAATGCATTCGGGCCTCACATGTTTCAAACCAGACGCCACAAAATTCACAGTTTCTTTTTATTATATTACACTCAAAGAAAATACATGTATTATAATAATGATCTAACTGATAAAAACTAGAATGCATCCAAAAAATACAAAGTGACAGAGGGAAAAGAGAGCAGAAGAGAGGGGAAAGGACGAAATGCAAGTATGAAGTTAAAATATGCCGAAGACTGCGCAACAATACTAAAGCTTCGGGGTAAGGTATATACGGTCCCTGTAAAAGGTTTGCAAGTTGTGAGACATTAAACGTCTTCTGAAACTAGATTTTTTTTTATTTCTCTGGTATTATAGGTAAGCTTATATGCAAAGGAAGGAACGGGCCAAACAAAAAAACGTAATTTAAAATGGGTGGATCCAGTGTCTTGCCACTGTTGTTTAAAATAGAATTTTATTTTTGTGGATAGGATTTTTGAATCTGTGGCTATAAATGGGCTCAAAGAGCGAACTTTTTGATGTGTCTGGAAAAAATCTATTTGTAATTTTGTACAATCTGAAGTTAAATACATATATTCCGGCACACGGACAGAGTGTTTTCTCCAGATTAAGTAGCCTACTCTTCAATCAACTTCTGGTACACGAAGTTCACTAGATGATTAACTGAAATGATTTTTACACATTGTAAAGAATGTTCAGTAGAAGGAATTCACATTATTGTGAACTGATTAGTTGTTGGTGCACTTTAAGGATTTCCTGCGATTTAGAATAGTTCAGCTGGAGTTCCATTTACGTGGCGCAGTTATAAATAGGTTGGAGACATTTATTAACTGAGTTTAGATAATTCGTTAAATTTTGTGGCCTGGTGCTGAAGATATAGTAGACAATTGTCAGATTAAAGATGACAGAAACGATGTGAAGCTATGGAAGAAAGTTATAAAGTCGTCCGAACACTTACGTTTGAGAGAAATCGCATGTTATGACTCTTCGTTGCATCGTTTTCATTTCCCTCATTAAGTTCTGCTGGCACTCTGCACGATGCGGTTGAAATAATTTGTGAGCTGTAATGGAGAATTCTAATTTTTCTTTTTAAATAGTAGTGTGAATCCATGCCTCAGAATGACTTATAATAAATTTCAGCATTCAGATATTGAGGGTCTTGAATTTAAATTAAATGTAAGAATTCTTTGACTATCTTTCTGTTTGAGTACGGAACTTTTCTTTCCTATTGATTGAGTGTGAACATTAATCTACGACTGAACTAAGCAAGTTTCGTATATATTCATATGAACATTTACATATTTCGTTAAGATTGTGGAATTCATTGTGGCGTTTGTCGTATACGAGACATATCACTCCAATACATTCAAGCAACTGACACTGGCCAGCAGATATCAGCTTAAGAAATGCTAATGGACGTCTGGTAAGCCTCTGTCCACTGAGCGACAGGACGCTCGAGTGCGTTGGCACTTTGCAGTAGCCCGCCACTGTAGGCATTTCCGCTGCACAGGCAGACAGAAGTTATTTAAGTCGCTGGAGCTGCAGCCACGAGCCTACTCGCTCATCCCGCCTTTGTCGTGGGTTCGTGAGCAGTGGGTTACGGTGTGAGATTTGTTCAAAGTGTTTTCGTCGGGAGCAATGCAGTGGGGAAGCCAGTGGGTATTCTAGCGAGATCCTCTACTGGAAATGCAGAATGGCAGCTGGCGGTTGATAAGAAGGCAGCTAGGAGGAGGAGGTATCAGACAGCTGTACTTTGCGGATAACGAATAGGTTTGACCAACTGGCCTCTTGTAGCTGTAGGTGTATGTAACACACAGCAGTCTTCAGCAGTTACGGAGCCTAAGTCGGTTGCAAATTCTATCAGAAACAAGAGGGTTCTGCTGCTAGGCAATTCGCATGGCAGAGGTGTGGCCCAGCAGATGCAAAAAGTGTTAGGGAGTGAGTACCAGGTCACCAGCTTCGTGACGCCCAGTGCAGGGTAGGCTCAGGTGACATTTTACGTAGGGGAGTTACGAGGGAATTTCACGAAAAAGGGTAAGGTAGTGATAATGGGTGGAGCTGGGAACAGTCTTGACAGGGACAGGGAGTATGATGTAAGTGGTGACCTGGTAAAGATAGCTGCTGGAACTGGTGGCACTGATGTGCACTTCGTGCGACTCTTTCAGCGTCAAGTTCAGCCCCATCTTAAAGCTGTTGTTAGGCGTGCTAACATGCAGCTTGAGGACGCACTGATGGCGAAAGGCATGGATCACATTGCAGTGGTGCCAGTTGAGTCTATACGTAGGTCGGGTTTCTCTAGGCATGGCGTGCAACTCAATAGATGTGGGAAAAGGAAGCTTATGGGTGGTGGTGGGATCGCTCATGGAAAAAATTCTGTAGTACTTAGTGTCAGAGCTGTACCAGCGACAGGTATCCCTGGTTAAAGGAAGCCCCTCTAACAAAGGAATCACTTTCAGAGGAGGCCAGATATCGAAGTTCTGGAGGAATTAGCAAATTTCATCAAAATATAAGAGATACTACAGATAAAGTTAGTGAACTGCTTTTAGATCTTGACTCTGACGTTATTGGTGTATCGGAGCACCACTTAAATAATTTGATGAGTCAGAGGCTTCCCATATTAGGATACAGATTAGGTGGCTGGTTTTCAAGGAGTTCTTTGCAGAGTGGGGGAGTAGCTATATATGTAAAAAAAAAAAAAACAGTATTCCATTTGAGTACGTAGACGTATCGTGGCACTGCGCTAAACATGTATTTGAATCTTGTGCAGGGGCAGTTGAATTTAGTGAAACTAAACTTTTAATTGTTGTTGTTTAGAGGGCCCCTAACTCTAACTTCAGAGCATTTCTGCTCAAACTAGAGAAGGTCCTTCGTTCACTTTATAGGTAGTGCCAAAAGTTAGTTATATGTGGTGACTTCAGTATTAATTTTATGTGTGATAGTGCAAGAAATAGGATTTTGGAAGATCTCATAAATTCATATGACCCGATGCGGACTGTGTTTTTTCTACCCACAGCGAAGGGGAACAGTATCACAGCTATAGACAATATTTTTATTCATTCTTCATTACTAGATGGGCATTCTGTTGGTAAAATGGTGAATGGCCTATCAGACTATGCAGCACAAATTTTAACGCTAAAAGGTTTTTGTACTCAAACAAATGGTATATATGATTACAGACTATGTAGAAAAGCTGATCCAAAGGCAACAGTGTTTTTTAAATCTCGTTAATGAGCAACAATGGCAAGATGCTTATAGTGCCGGTAACATAGATGACAAACATAATGCTTTCCTTAACACATTTCTCGTCCTCTTTAAAGTTGATTGGCATTAGAACGTTCTAAACAGGTTACTAGCAGCAAAATGCAGCTTGGCTAGCAAACTATTGGAATAAGGATATCACGTAGAACACAGTGTTAGAAGTAGTCACAATCGAGCTACAGTAGCCAACTACAAACAGTATTGTAAGGAGCTCAAAAATGTCAGTAGGAAGGCAAATATTTCGTGGTACGCAAATAGAATAGCTAATTCGAAACTAAAACTAAACTCTTCCTGAACAGGCCATGAAGGCCCTAAGGAACCGACTGGCCGCCGTGTCATCCTCAGCCCACAGGCGTCACTGGATGCGGATATGGAGCGGCATGTGGTCAGCACACCGCTCTCCCGGCCGGGTGTCAGTTTCCGTGACCAGAGCCGTTACTTCTCAATCAAGTAGCTCCTCAGTTTAGCTCACAAGGGCTGAGTGCACGCCGCTTGCCAACAGCGATCGGCAGACAGGATGGCCACCCATCCAAGTGCTAGCCCAACCCGATAGCGCTTAACTTCGGTGATCTGACGGGAACCGGTGTTACCACTGCGGCAAGGCCGTTGGCGTAGAGAATTCACAGGATAAAACTAAAACCGTAATGGTCAGTCGTGAAGGAAGTGTCTGGCCAGCTGCACAAGATCGACGAAATAAAGTCAGTTCGTAGTAAAAAATTTCTGTTACTGGTAAGTCAGATATATGTACAGTATTTACCAGTTACTTCCCGAGCATTGCTGCTGAATTAAATAAAAATTTGGTTTATACAGGGAATCATACACTGAGGCGCCAAAGAAACTCATATAGGTATGCGTATTCAAATACAGAGTTATGTAGACAGACAGAATACGGCGCTGCGGTCGGCAACACCTATTAAGACAACAAGTGTCTGTCGAAGTTGTTAGATCGATCACTTCTGCTACAATGGCAGGTTAGCAAGATTTAAGTGAGCTTGAACGTGGTGTCATAGTCGAAGAACGAGTGATGAGACACAGCATTTCCGAGGTAGCGATGAAGTAGGAATTTTCCCGTACGACCATTTCGCGAGTGTACTATGAATATCAGGAATCAAATCTCCAACTCGCTGCGGCCGGGAAAAGATCCTGCAAGAGCGGGACCAACGAGTACTGAAGAGTTCCGTTCAAGGGAGCTCAAGTGCAACCCTTCCGCAAATTGCTGCAGATTTCAGTGCTGGGCCATCAACAAGTGTGAGCGTGTGTACTGTTCAACGAAACGTCATCGAGCCGAGCTTTCGTAGCCGAAGGCCAGCTCGTATACCCTTGATGATCGCACGACACAAAGCTTTACGCTTTTCCTGCACCCGTCAACACCGACATTGGACTGTTGGTGTCTGGAAACATGATGCGTGGTCGGACGAGTCTCGTTTCAAATTCCTCGCGTGGATGGACGTGTACGCGTATGGAGACAACCTCATGAATCCATCGACCCTGCCTGTCAGCAGGGGACTGTTGAAGCTGGTGAACGCTCTGTAATGATGTGGGACGTGTGCAGTTGGAATGATATAGGATCCCTGATACCTCTAGATACAACTCTGACAGGTGACACGTGCGTAAGCATCCTGCCTGGTCACCTGCATCCATTCATGTCCATTGTGCATTCCGACGGACTTGGGTAATTCCAGCAGGAAAATGCGACACCCCACACATCCAGAATGGCTACAGAATGGTTCCAGGAACACTCTTCTGAATTTAAACATTTTCGCTGCCCACCAAACTCCCCAGACATGAACATTATTGAGTATATCTGGGATGCCTTGCATCGTTCTGTTCAGAAGAGATCTTCACCCTCTCATACTCTTACGGATTTATGAGCAACCCTGCAGGATTCATGGTGTCAATTCCCTCCAGCACTACTTTAGACATTAGTCGAGTCCATGCCACGTCATGTTGCGGCACTTCTGCGTGCTCGAGGGGCCCTACAAGATATTAGATAAGTGCACCAGTTTCTTTAGCTATTCAGTGCATAGCTCTGTTGGAAACTGCCTCCTCACGACTGATGTCTGAAATACTTCCCTGTGATACGGACAAGGGGCAGAGTGAGTCAACAATTAAATCATTGAATACTAAGGACTCTCTCGGAGTACCTAGCCGAATATTAAAATACTGTGCTGCACATGTTAGCCCTGTACTTAGCCACATTTGTAATTTTTGCTTTGAGAAAGGTCAATTTCCTGCACTGTTAAGTAATCAATAGCAAAGCCCCGTTTTAAAAGAGAGGAAGGGATAATATAGACAGTTTAAACCTATTTCTATGCAGTCGGTTTTTGCTAAATTTATTAAAAGGCTGCATCTGAAAGAATAATTGATCATTTTATTTCACATAATTTGTTATCAGATGTACAGTTCGGTTTTAGAAGTGACTGAAAGAGCTATATTCTCTATTCTCTGTGAGGTACTGGCTGAATTAAACAAAAGGTTTCGACCGCTAGGAATCTTTTAATTTAACTGAGGCGCTTGATTGTGTTGATCACAAAATATTGCCCTAGAACTTGGATCATTATGGAATACGGGGAGTAGCTCACAACTGGTTCACCTCTTACTTTAATAATAGACAGCAAAAGATCAGTCTCCACAGCGTTGAGAATGGCTATGATGTGTGGTCTGAGTGGAGCGCGATTACATGGGAGATGCCCCAGGGATCAGTGCTGGGGTCACTACTGTTCCTTATTTATATAAACGGTATTCTTTCTAGTATTACAGGTGATTCTAAAATATTTCTGTCTGCTGATGACACTAGTTTGTTAGTAAAGGATGTGTCCAACATTGGCACTATTTCAAATAGTGCAGTTCATGACTTAAGTTCATGACTTATTTAAAATAAACTAACGCTAAATCATAGTAAAACTCAGTTTTTACAGTTTCCAACTCACAGTCCAACAAAACACGACGATTTAATTTCACAGAATGGGCATGTGAATAGTGAAACTGAAAAGTTCAAATTTCTACATGTTCAGATAGATAGTAAACTGTCGTGGGAAGCCCACGTTCAGGATCTTGATAGAAGACTTAATGCTACCATTTTTACTATTCGAACGGTATCTGAAGTAAGTGATAGTTTGACACGAAAAGTCTGGTTTTCCGATTTTCATTTGGTTATGACGTATAGTACTATAGTTTGGGGTAACTCTTCCCATTCTCAAGGCATATTTGTGTCGCAGACACGGATGGGTCAGGCAATACGTGGTGGAAGTTCGCGAACCTCTTGGCGACGCCTGTTGATTGGTTTCTGACATTGGCCTCTGAATATACAGGGTGTTACAAAAAGGAACGGCCAAACTTTCAGGAAACATTCCTCACACACAAAGAAAGAAAATATGTTTTGTGGACATGTGTCCGGAAACGCTTAATTTCAATGTTAGACCTCATTTTACTACTTCTCTTCGAATCACATTAATCATGGAATGGAAAAAAAAAAACAGCAACAGAACGTACCAGAGTGACTTCAAACACTTTGTTACAGGAAATGTTCAAAATGTCCTCCGTTAGCGAGGATACATGGATCCACCCTCCGTCGCATGGAATCCCTGATGCGCTGATGCAGCCCTGGAGAATGGCGTATTGTATCACAGCCGTCCACAATACGAGCACGAAGAGTCTTACATTTTGTACTGGAGTTGCGTAGACAAGAGCTTTCAAATGCCCCCATAAATGAAAGTCAAGAGGGTTGAGGTCAGGAGAGCGTAGAGGCCATGGAATTGGTCCGCCTCTACCAACCCATCGGTCACCGAATCTGTTGTTGAGAAGCGTACGAACATTTCGACTGAAATGTGCAGGAGCTTCATCGTGCATGAACCACAAGTTGTGTCGTAGTTGTAAAGGCACATGTTCTAGCAGCACAGGTAGAGTATCCCGTATGAAATCATGGCGGTGAATCGAGGAAGTACAGTACATACTGACGAAACTAAAATGAGCTCTAATATTGAAATTAAGCGTTTCCGGACACATGTCCACCTAACATCTTTTCTGTATTTGTGTGTGAGAAATGTTTCCTGAAAGTTTGGCCGTAACTTTTTGTAACACCCTGTATATATGTACTCTTTACTGCCGTTTCTTGTTAACAATATCACCTTATACCCAAGAATAAGCAACTTTCACTCATTTAATACTATGCAGAAATCCAAGCTGCATTTGGATTACACTTCCTTGACTCTTGTGCAGAAAAGCGTGCAGTATACTAGTTTGCCCACAAGAATTCAGCAGTAATACAAGCGCTTTCAAATCGAAACTGAAGAGTTTCTTCATGCGTCACTGATTCTATTCTGTCGAAGAGTTTCTTGAAAAATTAAGCTGATTCATTTGTTATATTATTGATTGGGTTTACATAAACTTACGACTTGTATTTTTTGGGTTAATAAACATTTTATTTTATCTGTTATTGCTTTTATTTTGTAATTTCATGTACTGAAATGCCCTAACAAACTAGACGTGTAAAATAAAAATAAAATAAAATGGGGAATCAGCTACCTCACTCCTCAGTCTTTCCTCCTGACGAAACATTTTGGCATGCGAGCATATTTGCGTTTCTTTGGGCTGAAAGAGAGTAACAGAGATATAGTGAGGGTTGAAGAGAGAAAAGATTTTGCCAGTGCTAATGCAAGAGAGAGGAGGCAGTGATGGTGGAAGGCAGAAAGTAGTACTGAAGGAGAAATTTAAGATGGATGAATTCAATAGCAGTGGAAGCCAAAGAGAGTGGAGGTATTGGTCAGTGACAGACACTGCCAGTGAAAGAGGAAGAGAGAGGGATGTAAACAGAAACAGTGAGGCTAAAAGAGAGAGGAGACGGTGGAAGTGAGAAATACAGATCAGTGGCGACCATACCATATGCTTTGGGAGTGAGGATCCTCCCAGACCGGCGAACTTTAACAAGTGAGAGTGGGGGAACATGTTTGTCTGGGGGGGAAAAGAAATTCGTGCCCCAGGATTTTTGAGCTTCTGAAGTATGGTGGGAAATGTGGTAGTGGGAAAAAAAAGACAAAAGGGGTTAATGTAAGTGAGAGAGGAGACAGTGGCAGTGGGATACACTGTAAATCAGTGGCAGGAAAAGGGGAGAGTCGGCAAGAAACACATGAAGAAAGTGACAGTGGGAGAGAGATGCTGACTATGAAGGCTTAACTACTAAGAGATACTGCGTAAAACGACTTAGAACGTTCTGTATTTAAAAGAGCTCGAATATGTTTGCATGTCAAAATTTATGGTGAGGAAGGCGGTATGAGGTCTGAGGCGGCGTGTTCCCGAATTTTCTCTCAGAGTCTTTTAAAGAGGAACATGTTCACCTTTTTTTTGCTCCTAAAGCACCATTTTCTCGCTGGTACTATATGACAATGGACTACCCAGGTTTTGTTAAGAAACACAACATCGGGTTTTACATCTCATGTTATGAATCGTTACAACCAGTAACAAGTTATGTGGTTAGATGTGGAAAATTGCCGCTCTATCTACAGACCTAATATAATTGGGTTACAACACGTTTCTAACAGATGAGGCTTTCGAGCAATGAATACATTGCGTCATGCCATCCATTTTACTGGACTTGAGGTAGAATTTATATGTACTTTAGTCATAGCAGTCAACCACATAAATTCTATTTCAGTTCCAGTAAAAACGTCTTTCGAAGGTCCAAGCTCTCAGCTTAGGTTTTTTACAAGAACCTACACTTTCGTTGTGACCGAGCGGTTTTGGCGCTTCAGTCTGTCACCGCTACGGTCGCAGGTTTGAATCCTGCCTCGGGCATGGATGTGTATGATGTCCTTAGTTTAGTTAGGTTTAAGTAGTTCTAAGTTCTAGGGGACTGATGACCTCAGATGTTAAGTCCCATAGTGCTTAGAGCCATTTGAACCATTTTGAACCTACACTTTTAAAACCTTTTCTTTTCCTCATGCCATAAACTCTAGAACATATACCACTAATTCTGTTTCTTAGTTTAAAATTCCATCCTAATCAGCAAGCTCCAGCTCCGAATCCCGTGTACCAAAATGCCTCCATCCGTGGACAGCAATTTGGAAGTGAGACATAGACAATTAGTCGTCTGTGCTTTATTTTGTGTGACATGACGTCAGCAGAATGTTGTTAATGGTGTTAGGGGGAAATTGAAAGGAAAAATAAAAGAGGTTTATAGAGAAAAGAGAATCAACTGTATCAAGAGCCGAGACGGCTAACCAGTGCTAAATAAAGAAGGGAAAACTGAAAAACAGCAGGATTATATGGAAGTACTATACATGAGATAATGGGAACTATGATGTTACTGGGATTGAAGTCAAAACAAGGAATGTGAGTTGTTAATACGAATTTAAGTGTTAATAAATCTTCTCAGAAGGTGTTTCTCTGGAGTGTAGCTTTGAATGGAAGTGAAATGTGGGTCGTAAACAGATCAGACAACAAGAGAATAGAAGCTATGCAAATGTGGTGCTACATAAGAGTGTTGAAGGTTACATGGGTAGATTGAATAACCAATGAGGAGGTACTCAGTCAGTTTGCTGAAAAAACAAAGCAAAACCTGACAAAGAGAAGGAATCAGCTGACAGAACAGGCTGTTCAGTCCGAATAAATGTTTTCATTTTATTGTGCTCTATCGATCGGTTTCATCATTTGTGCCGTACGTTAACATGTATGAAACCATCCTTGCCTTAGATGTGCGACAAAAATTAAATAGTAAACTCTATGTAAGTATTTATGACCGATAAGAGTTGTATATACAAGTGCTCATGTTTGAGAGATGTGACTTACGTAAACAACACTCTATTACCGACGGAAACTCGATTTTTATTCTGTTATATTCATTGATGACTTTTTCATTAACAATGTTTCTCGTTTAACAAAAGCAGTGGCATAAGGCACCTAAACTTAACGTATTATTTTAATGCAAAATTAGAATTAGCACAGTAGTAGGGTAATGTGATGTCACATGATTCTTTCTCATTTAAGTTAAGTTAAATATACATCGCTGACTTCCTCCCACACCTCTGATATCACTCTTAGTGTAATATGCAGCCACTTTACTGCACACTTATAGGTGCCAGACTGGTGGAGTAATCACAGCTCCTTTTAGGCCACCTAAGAGAAGGTGGTTATCGTTCAACGTCTGGTGGAAGACCTCACATGCGTGAGGTGATGACAGTAATCGATAAATGTTGTCATCATAAAATACGGCAGTGGCTTATAAAATTAGATGTTTAGTGAGCGACTGCACATGTCCTTGGCTACACATAGTATACAATTAATACTGGGAATACATTTACCAGAAAATAATTGGGTTTTTGACTCTGGAAGTCTATTATTAGGGCATTTTCCATTTAGTTATTGAAAAAATGAACGAAGACCCTTTCAGTCGTGAAAAATTCGATTTCTAATAGTAAGTTGAACAATCGGACGGTACTATGTTGAACGAACGTCTTTTATTACAATAAAAAATTCACCATAGATAAAATAAATTCCTTCAAGTCTCCTTTTTATTTTTCTGAAGAGCCATTCATATACAAATGTCATTTCTCGTCGTCTCACACCGATCAGAAAACAAGAGGTTTAGCAAGAGTCATTCATTTATGTCTCCTATGCTTGGTCGCTCCACACCAAACGGATAAACTTCAGTGTGGAATGGAAATCGACATTCTCAAATTGGAGCAAGTGGTCTGTTTGAAATATTCTCTCTCATTAACAAATGACTAGATCGTATTCAGTAGATTTAGTTACCTCAGCCACTGAAGTAATCTTTGGAAAAACCGACGCAAAACCCAGGTTGCAACTTGTTTCAAGTGTTTAGAAATGTGAAACTGTGCGCTTCACAAGCCACAGAAAAGAAGTAACCTTTGACTATGCAGTAGTCAGTGAATCACAATTGGGATCAGTCGACTCATGAATTTATACAGAATGAACAAAACAAACTGGCTCGAAAGTATTTCACACACCTTGAGATAGGCAACCCAAATTACACCCTGCATCCCAGGTGCAGAAGAAGTAAGTTTGGTTGCCTATCTGAAGGTACATCAGGTAGGGTGGTTAGACTTGTAGTGCAGCTTCTTACAGAGGTTTAGTGTGGGA
The DNA here is from genome assembly GCF_023898315.1 of Schistocerca nitens. NCBI lineage: Eukaryota > Metazoa > Arthropoda > Insecta > Orthoptera > Acrididae > Schistocerca > Schistocerca nitens. Next base: position 851,109,598 of record NC_064615.1, on the reverse strand, counting down.
TGTAATTATCGTATGGCAGTGCATCATAGTAGATATTCTAATGCGTTACTGTGGGACCGATTTCTGCTGAAAGAAAATTAGTTCAAATTTTGACCACCAGGTGCAAATCTGGCGCTGTGAATGCAAGAAAGACGTACAAAAATGTTTCCATATGTAATGGATTGAAACGAGACATAGGCGGAAGAGGTCAAAAAAGTGAGAAAGGCATATTACTGGTTTTATTATTAACTGCTCCTTACACGATTTATTCAATATAAACACTAGAGACGTCAACGAGATGTTGCATCCGCAAAACGACGTGATCAATAGTTGCTAACAGCAGTTTCAGTGGAATCTGAGCAATTTGTTCCTACATAATGGCCTTCAGATTAGGTAGAAACCAAACATGTCCCTAGCAAATGCGTTCTTTTATGTATCCCCAAAGGCAAAGTCATATGGATTCATATCAAGTGATTTTGCAGGCTGTGCATCTGGAAATCCTCTGATAGTAGTTCTCCACCGCAAATCGGTCCCACATTTACACATTAGTATATGTACACACTTTCGCTGAGATACAGTAACTACAGCCCACATGGGCTGGGATAGTTTTATTTCGTCTACCGTGTGCTGGAGACAAGAATTTATATTGATATGAAATGGAGTGATCACATAGGCTCAGTCGTTGCTGAGACCAGTGTGACGTAATTATGACCAGGATGCTAGGAAGATGCAATGACACAGGTTGCAAAATCGTCAATGTGTGTGGGAGCCTTAGTATACAGAGCTAGCAGGGGACATTAGCGCTTACAAAGACGAGCGGTATGAATAACCGCAGTAGTGTCTGATTCAAGGAAATGTTGAGAAACCTGACTTGGCAGACTTTTTCTGTTCAGTTTAAATGCCCGTAAAAATCTAGAAAAAAATATTGAAGGGGATCACTGCTGTCTGATGCAGCGGGACATTACGGGGAATCAGCAGCGACGTGTGAGAATGTCTACCGGATTGGGATTCGAACCCTGGATTTCTTGCTTACTAGGGAGGTGCATCAACCACTGCCCAACCCCTGCCACGGTGTTACTGTAAATACGCGGACTATCTCGGGACGCCTCACGGCCGATACACACTCCCACCGAGCGCAACCCATCCGCAGTCCCCGTCCATTGTACTCCGTTCGCTACTCAGAGTTTCCCACAGGATGTCGGATGTATTCGGGGTATTTGTGCATCTGCACTGAAAAAGGTGGATCCATTGTGGAGCTAGGCGTATCAATTATATGAGTGGGTGGTGTCAGAAAGAACATACAGCACGCATTAATATAAAAAACACATTCAGTAGGGCTGTGTCGAACGAGAGGACTGCCTTGGTTGCTGTATTGTTTTTCCTGATAGTGTACTCAAGGTCCAAATACCTATAGACTTTAGTGTCTGCGACGCAGAATTACCGGGTGGTTATAAACTTTACCTATTGAACACGTTATAGCACGGAAACTAATCACCGTTCGAGTATCAAACTTGGTAGCATTAATGTTCAGAGTATGGGTGCATTATTTCCATGCGCCACAGCGCCACCGTTCAGTTCCAACTATGGCCACCAGGTGCCGTGATCAGTCATCGTGATTCACAGTGTCATACACCTGACCATTCGCAGTGCACTTGTTGACGAGTAAAGATGAGCTTGGACAAAAGGAGCAGGACATTATTGGTCATGCTCTAGTATCAAAATAACAGTAATGCCGCAGCTGCACTTAGAGAATATCCCCGGGTAAAAGGATTATGGAAGGGTCTTCTTTCTCCACCTGCTGTCTGGAGTCTGACGAAGTAGTTGAAATCAGCTGGAGAACTGGGCGTCGCTCCGGGAAGAGGCCGACGACCTGTTGCACCACAGGTGGTTGATGAAATCACTGTTGCTATGGCAGAAACGCTGCGCGCGATTCCCGGTCGTCAGGCAATACGCATGCTTTCACTACAGTTGAAATTACATGGTCCACTGTACGGAAGATGCTTCGAACCATTCTCAAATGGTACTCGTACAAGATCCGCATCTTACAGCAGCTTGCACCGCAGGTCACACGACAACGTACTGGCTTTGAAGTTGACGAGGGCCGTCCCTGGACCATCGTATGGACAGACGAAACTCATTTTCGTCTAACGGGTGAAATGAACACACAGAATTGCCGAGTTTGGAGATCTTCACCTTCGTCACTATGTCTGGTGAACGTGTGACTGTACGGTGTGGCTTCACGGCTACGTTCATCATTAGCCCATTCTTTTTTGAACAGGTTGGTGATCAAGGACCAAAGCCGTGCTGTGTGGCTGGCCAGATTTACTGCGGTATGCTTCACCAGCATGTCACACTCGCCCTGCAGGAAAGAGACGCACTGAACTCAACAGTTTTCATGCAAGATGGCGCCACACCTCACATCGCTCGTGAAGTTCACCAGCTTCTCCTGAACACATTTCGAAACGATCGAATTACCAGCCAATCGTTTTCAAATGCTTGGCCGGTACGATCACCTGAGCTCACTCCCTGTGATTTCTTGTTGTGGGGCTATCTGAAGGACAGCGTTTACCAGAGGAGCCCTCACAGATGTGCTGATCTGAAGAACAGCATATCAAGAGAGGTAGCCAGCATACTTACGGACATGCTTCGTTCTGCTGTGCAGAATGCAATTCTAAGCTTTCAGGCTCTTCTGGACACTGATGGGCCCCTTTTGTAGCAGTGATGGTACCGGTATGTAATGGTATGATGTGCCATAGTAACACATTAGAAGCGTTTCAGTTGAGTTGATTCTGCACTATTTCTCTTTTCAATGTCCTAGTGCCACCAAGTTTGGTCCGAGTGCGGTAATTAGTTTCCACACTATAACGTGTTAAACAGGGAAAGTTTAATTATAACCACCCGGTTAATGCGGCCACTGCAGCAGGCGAGACGTTACTCAAGTGCTAAATTCATTGCCTGTTTCGATTCTCTGCGTGCCCATTACTCTCAATAATGCTTGTCCCCAGCAGATAAATTTGACAAGAGTATCCAGGGTGCCTCCTCCAACTACATCGGCTGGGGAAGGAGATGTATCTTTGTGCTGGGTACCAGAGCACATGGGTATTGCGTTGAACGAAAGGGAGGATTTAGAAACCAAGGAGGCGTGCCGCGGTCTTCAAGTACGGTGTCATCCCTCTGCGTGCTATCTCCTCACCGTTGAGATACAGTCTTGCGTCGATGGGAGGATGAGTGGCTGGAAGTGACAGTAAAGTTCACAACGCAGCCGTGGCGTACCTGCTTCCACCCACGTCTACGGCACTAGGTCCTCCTTACTCGTCTGGGATAGGTCACAACACTGTGAGGCGTGGATTCGTGCTCCGGCGAAAGGACCCGGCGAAGTGCGGTGCTTCTGGCGTACAGATCACTCTGCACCACATTCTATCACACTGTGGTTTATTTTCCGGTCAGAGGGCAGCGCCAGTTTTGCCGACAGATCTTCCTCCACATTAAGTGACTTTCCAGCGAATGTGGGTTAGAGTTTTAAAGTTATGTGAATTGTCAAAAATTTTCCCAAGATTCAAGGGAGATGGTCTTAATGTTTTAACAGGGCGATTGGCTCACTCATATTTTGTAAGTAGTCAGCCGGTCACATTCGCACTTGCCATTGTTTTAGCTACTCTGTTGTTTTACTTGTGTTTTAATACCTGTTAATACCTCAAATGGTTCAAATGGCTCTGAGCACTATGGGACTCAACTACTGAGGTCATTAGTCCCCTAGAACTTAGAACTAGTTAAACCTACCTAACCTAAGGACATCACACACATCCATGCCCGAGGCAGGATTCGAACCTGCGACCGTAGCGGCCTCGCGGTTCCAGACTGCAGCGCCTAGAACCGCAAGGCCACTTCGGCCGGCTGTTATGGTGCCTTTCACGCTTTCTCCGCTGTATTAAGACGTGTGAGATGGAGTGTTACCATGAGTGAATGCAAGTGAGGTGGGAGTGAGTGCATGAGTGTCGTTTTGTAGGTTTCATCCTCACAGTGTGCAACAATTTTAGCGAATTTATCCACACTCGTTCAGACGTGTTGTCGTGTAAGGGTGCTGATAACCTCGCCATTGAGCACCCAGACAGCCAAAAAACAAACAAACAAACAAAGACACACACACGCGTGCGCTCGCGAGCGAGCATTTAACAGTCATTCATCCCGCCATACTTATACTATTAGAATGGGAAGAAACCCCAACACGTAATAACATGCTAAGCATCTTCTGCCACGCACTTCAGAGTGGTTTGGCTCAGCACGTTTGTAGACTTCGACTTAGATGTTGGTTCAAATAGTTCAAATGGCTCTGAGCACTATGGGACTTAACATCTGAGGTCATCAGTCGTCTAGACTTAGAACTATTTAAACCTAACTAACCTATCACACACATCCATGCCCCAGGCAGGATTAGAACCTGCGACCGTAGCAGCAGCGCGGTGCCGGACTGAAGCGCTTATAACCGTTCGGCCAGAGCGGTCGGCGATATTGATTCTGGCTCCGCCTGTCCCTTAACAGCACTTTATCAAACCACGTCACACGCCGCGGGCGCCACATATGTAAAACGGGTGCGGCATCACGCTGTACTCCAGGCCAGCGCAGTACATACAAAGCACAGTACATACAAACGCAACGTAACAGAACCGACACTAATATCTTTGAATCGTGATGTAACTTTTAGCACGTATTACTTTCAGATTATTACGTTGTGCATTCCAGTACACAGTAAACTTTGTAAAGCGACGGTGCACTGTCCGAGCATTCGAACGTTGAGCGTTGAGCGTGCCGAGTTTCTGACGTCGTGGAAAAAAGCACGTAGGGGAGTCTTCCCGAACGTGCAGAGCAATGTGCAGCTTGACAGATACTCTGAACGTACGGTTTGAATGTTAACCAGTGAGATGAAAGAACACCATCTACGTCACATGCACTCCATCTCTTATCAGTACAGAGTCGCGGAACGCCATACTATCTTTCGGTTGAAGCCCATATGTATATATGCTTTTTCAAGGCGATGGCTGAAATCCCTGGGCTAGCAGGACAGAGCGGATGCGGTTATATTTTGGAAAGGGGCCAAAATAAGTTACTGTCAGTTGCACGCAACATATAAACTTTATTTCTTAAAACAGACAATCACACAAGCAAAAATCAAAACTCTCAAGGTTTTAACGAAAGACCTCCTTTGATTTAATTTAGATCGGCTTAAGGCCACATTGAAAATCCAAGGCCCAAGGTCTAAGCCAGGAATTGAGGTACAGGAGTTCTTCTTGTGGTTTCACTTCTTTAGAAAATAAATTTTTTGTCTTCAGGGTGTATACGTGGACGAGGAATAAAAAAATTCCCGGATTTCCCGGTTAAAAATACACTTTTTTCCCGGTTGAAAATACACTTTTTCAGTGTTAAGTGACAGTATAACTCTTCCTGGGCACATTAAAACTCATCAATCCTTTGAATGTTTATGGTTTTATATACCGGAGTAGAATTTCCCGGCACTTTAAAACACGAAACTCAGGGGGGAAAAACATGTTTTGAAAGACCTTTGATGTGCAGCAACATGTACGCTGCATATTTTCGTATTACGAAGGATAAATTTGAATTCCACTAAACCCCTCATGTTAACTTTCCGGAACATTGAAACCGAGACTGTGATGCGCTTTTGTAAGACAGTCATAGCTCATGTCACGTGATCTCGCCAGCTGATGGCAGCATAGGACACGTGATGTAGTAAGCCCATAGCAAGATCACTCTTCAGTAGCGCGAACACACAAATAAGAAAAGTTGATGGTTTAAATTAATATACATAGCATTCACATATAATATTGGTCTCGAAGATTAGTAAGCTGGAAGAGAAGTTTTAGCACGTATTACGAAGGATAAATTTGAATTCCACTAAACCCCTCATGTTAACTTTCCGGAACATTGAAACCGAGACTGTGATGCGCTTTTGTAAGACAGTCATAGCTCATGTCACGTGATCTCGCCAGCATAGGACACGTGATGTAGTAAGCCCATAGCAAGATCACTCTTCAGTAGCGCCAACACACAAATAAGAAAAGTTGATGGTTTAAATTAATATACATAGCATTCACATATAATATTGGTCTCGAAGATTAGTAAGCTGGAAGAGAAGTTAAGCTTCCACAAATAATGTTGATCTTCTTTACGCGTGTTACACATTAATATACATCAGACAAATGTGCCAGTAAAATTTTTAATAACGAAATAAATGTCTGATCTTCTGGGCTCGAAATTTTTCTAAATGAGAGTCCACCGCTTTGTGATTTAAGAAATACATCGTGCATTCTCGGACATAGTTCATCTTGCGTAAAAGGAAATCTGCTTTGAATGTAACGCTTTTCAAACCACCGTTCACAATATTTTAACGCGACCTGTTAGAAAAAGATTCGTTTCAGCAGTTGCAAGAGAGCGCCACATAACAGGCGTCACCACGTTTGCGCAGCTACGATGACGCAGAAAGCCCATATGTTCGTACGTGTAAAACATTAAAAGATCTTAGATATGTCATAAAAGAAACAAGACATCACACGATACTCCAAGAGCGTCGGAATTTCGTGAACCGTACTAAAACACATAATTCGGCCTAAAATGCACATTTGTATGTAAATTTTCTTGGAGCACCAGTACTGTATTATCTAATGTTTGGTTTTTTAATGTGGCATAATGCCACACGTGCACTTGAAATGCAGCGACCTGTTGAAACTAGCCAATAGTGTGAAATGAAACACTTCGTTTCAAATAAATTGACTGCCTCAGCAGAAAAGATTAATTTTCAGCCAAATCTCTTTAGCAAACCGGCAAAAATAACTTCTGTTCTGTAAGGCGATTAATGCTTGACTGTCAGAAAGGTGGAGACAAAATCTGAAACTAATGTCATATTTCAGCTTTCCGTAATTATGAGAACGTATTTTAATTTATTTGATAGCTGCCGGGCACAAAAATCAGTTTTGTTATCATTTAACGTGAGAGCAATAAACGAAGAGGAAACAACAAAATCACTGAACGTAAACACAGGTCACGTGGAGACGACCCACGTCCCCACCACAACTAGGACTGCTCTGTGCATCAGCCCCAGATTTACTGTATTTCCGAACCGGGGCAATATTAAGTAGTGGCGCCCAATCACACTTCTGTAACCTCGAGAACGTATTACTCATGCGCGACTCATCTGCGCATGCTCAAGAGCCCGCCTGCAACAGCTCAAACGTATCTAATTTAAACAGTTGTCACATCACGCTCATCAGAGGCATTTTATTATAAAGCATTGCATAGTCTTCCTACAGCCTTTGACACACACTGCTGGTTGGCAGACGCTTGTATGAGCACTGTTTTGTTGTTGTATATGGCTCATTTCCTTTGAAACTTAAGTTTTATTTCCTTTTTCTTTTTTCTCTCGTTCATGTTTTGTTGCTGCAGTAGCGGGATAAAGTAATATCCTTTGTTAGAGTATTGGCTTTTACCAGTCAAAATCACAAAAATTTAACTGAAAACCAAAACAATGAAAAATTCCCGGAATTCTAAACAATTCCCGGGTTTTTCACGGTTTTCAAAAAAATGGTTCAAATGGCTCTGAGCACTATGGGACTCAACTGCTGAGGTCATTAGTCCCCTAGAACTTAGAACTAGTTAAACCTAACTAACCTAAGGACATCACAAACATCCATGCCCGAGGCAGGATTCGAACCTGCGACCGGAGCGGTCTTGCGGTTCCAGACTGCAGCGCCTTTAACCGCACGGCCACTTCGGCCGGCTCACGGTTTTCTCCCGGATGAAAAAATTCCCGGTTTTTTTTCCGGATCTCCCGGTTGTCCCGGGTCGTATACACCCTGATCTTCAATATAATTACGCTGGAAGCATAAGCTTAAATTTTTCCCAAAGAACTTGGCTGAAGGCCTCACATTATTCAAGAACAGTGTTATGGCTTAAGTCCGGCACAAAGATTTTCAAAGTTTAATCTAAATAGGCTGAAAACTCGACTGAAGACAGCATATCAACAAAACAATTTAACGGCTTAAGATCTAGGAAGAAGGGCTTTCAATTTGAAAAGGCTGAAGGCTTTATCTTAAAATATTTCGTGTGAAACTCAGCTGAAGACCTCACACTAAAGAATAACAATCTTATGACTTAAGGGCAAGACAACGATTTTGAATTTTTAATTTAAGGGAGATTAAAACTCGGCTGAAGGCGACAAACCAAGCAGAAAACAATTTTCTGCTCCACCCGACCAGCAAAACGACAACAAGATGTCAATATCACAACGTTCTGGATGTTGGTGACCAATCCAACCAAGTCAGGATAAACGTCCAAAACTACCAACACCTCATCTGTCGAACTACACGATATGCTGGACAGCATCAACACGATGAGGAAAATACACTGCCAAAAACTACGTCAAGACCAGGGCAGGTCACCGGAACGTCAACGGCCACAAGGCAGAAGATACTACTGGTACACTTCATCAATGAAGGAATGAATTAAATTAAGTTAAACACCATACAGGAAGATGGCTGCAATTCTAGCCGACTTCAATGCACACACGATCAAACGAAGAGATGTGATAGCAGTTGAAGCTTGATAGTAGCTTAATAGTAGATCAGTGGGCGAAGAACTTAGTGACCCTCGCAAGAAGGGCCTCACAACTCCAATCGCGTGTGCACGCCACCTCCGGCTTCGGCCTGACTACGCGCCACGGAGACTTCCTCGCTTCTCTGCCACAACCGACCGACTGCCTAGGCCCAGAGACGGTCAAAGGACCAAATACACGTCGGCCGATGAGGCGACCGACAGAACGACCAACCAACGGTCGTTCCCGCTCCTTTCGTCCGGCAGTTCAAGTGTGTGGTCAGCGGTCGGCAACTGCTGGCATCCGCGCCTCACCGGCGCTCCGTCCCCGACTTCACTGCTGCTGCTTTCCGACTGAACTCCAGACACACAACGACCGGGAAATACTATCGGTCGATCCAGAGATGGTACAAAAATGGCTCTGAGCACTATGGGACCTAACATCTGAGGTCATCTGTCCCCTAGAACTTAGAACTACTTAAACCTAACTAACCTAAGGACTTGACACACATCCATACCCGAGGCAGGATTCGAACCTGCGACCGTAGCAGTCACGGGGTTCCGGACTGAAGCGCCTAGAACCGCTCGGCCACCGCGGTCGGCAGAGATGGTACGACAGTGCACTTATGTATAAGTGCTGCTGCTGCCACTCACTGCAGGTAAGGCAGGAAGTCTGCGACGCCAGTAAATGGAATAAGAAAACGAGGTGGCAGTACCGTAAGAGAAGATGACAAACAATAAATGGCATGAACACGAGCCGGGCACGGGTCAATGGAACCTTGAAGATGAATAAGAACTGCAATGTTCTTGCTACAATTTGCAATGATTAAATGTCACTTAATCCACTCTTCGAGGTTTAAGTCAATGTATCCACGATTTAAGGTTTCACGAGTTGGAAAGATGCAAAGTATGGTCGTACAACAGTCGTGCTCGATGTAGCACAGTGAGTTGAGTTATACAATTACAAGGTTTTGGATGATGTGTTGCGGGTTCGCGTCTCACTGATTCTTTCACTAGGCTAGTAGGTTATGATACTTTATCAGTTTAATAAAAGTATATTCTATACTAGTCCATGTTGTGTAAATATGCGCTCTTTCTGAGGATTGAGTTTATTCAATTGGCTATCTACAAGACAGCTTGCACTACTTGTAGTAAGATATTCCACCCTTGCCTATTTTAAGTTTTTTATTTCACATGTTGTAAAGATGTGCTGTTGAACAGGAACGGTGATCACGTGAAAATTGCAATATGATTTTATTCAAATCTGATAATTATGAAACAGTTTTTATTGTATATGCAGAACTATTGTAAACATGTATCGTACTATTTGTAAAGAAACTTTTTTTTAGCTGATGTCTTTACTGAATGAACACTGTACTTTCCTTCTTGCAGTATAACATGTCAATGGATACTTAAGTTTTCGTTTGTGTATGCTGCCGGCCACTGTGACCGAGCCGTTGTAGGCGTTTAATCTGGAACCGCGATGCTGCTACGGTCGCAGGTTCGAATCCTGCCTCTGGCATGGATGTGTCTGATGTCCTTAGGTTAGTTAGGTTTAAGTAGTTCTAAGTCTAGGAGACTGATGACCTCAGATGTTAAGTCCCATAGTGCTTAGAGCCATTTTTTTGTGTATATTTCGAACAGAACAACATGGCTAACATATGTACAGTGAGGATAATATGCTTTTTAATATACCTAACGTAGGAACTTTACGTCCGTTCGTTTCGTAAACACTGTGATTTGCGAGCCAGTTACAGCCGGCCCCTGCCGCTGGAGCGCGCTGCGATCGTGTATACCACATTATTATTATTATTTTTAATCTCATTTTGTTCTATATTGTCGGTTCAATTTGTTCGTGGCGGACGTCCGATGACACTCGTTCAGGTTGTTCGTTGATCCATTTACTCAGATTTTTTATTACAGAGGGTAGCTGTAACCTCTGACCGAACACGCTGAGCTACCGTGCCGGCGTTAAGGCACAGGTACCGATGCGGAAGTCGCATCGTCTGAGAGCCTACAGCGGCGCGCTGAACTCGGCACGCTCAACGTTGACGTTCGACAGCACGGCCTGTGTGCTTGCGGCGTAAGGATCAGGCTAAACAAGCTGACTTTCCGTGCGACCATAACAGCAGAGACTCAACACTATCGCTGTGAGACTGGCTAGCGTGACGGTGGAACGTCCAGCACTGAAGCCGTCGGCACACGTGACGAGGCAGCTAACGTTGATGAGCACGCAGGCGAGATATCCAGCGACTCTACACATAGCGCCGTCGGCACACGACACTAGCTGCTTCACGGGATTTTGAGCTCGGGGCGCACTTTTTATGTTACACTCTTCCAGTGGTGTGAATCTCCGAAATGTCATTTTCATTTAATTACAACAAACGCTAACAAGAACGACACGTTTTCACGAGTCTTCAATAGGTCGTTTCCTGTCATTTTATTAGAATAAAACGTTATCAGTAACGATTACGATTCGTTCTCGAGATATTCAATGTGCTGGTGGTTAGTAACAGCCTATATTCATGGGATGTAGCGTACAATACGGGCTTTTACTGAATACGAAGAACACAGTACGGCGTTTTGCCTTCAGCTTGTGACGTAGGGAGATCTCTTGCTTCCTATTGGTTCTACTTTGCTTGCAGTGTAGCCGAAATATTTCAGGACTGTCCGCCCCGATAGCTGAGTGGTCAGCGTGACGGATTGCCGTCCTACGGTTCCGGGCTCGACTCCTGGTGGGTGCTGTGTTATTTCATCCCCGTCCGGCGCGCATGTCGCCCAGTGTGGCGTCGAATGTAATAAGACCTGCACCAAGGCGGCCAGACCTGCCCCGCAAGGGGCCTTCCGACCAATGACGCCACTCATTTCCATTGCAGGACTTATTTTGTCTCTCACGTCAACTCTTTGCCTTTCACGATTAAGTAGCTGGACGCACTAGGGACCGTCTTGAAGGGTTTATCTAACACCCGGAAGAGTTCATTTGGGAGAGCTCATTTGGGAGAGCTCATTTGGGAGAGCTCATTTGGGAGAGCTCATTTGGGAGAGCTCATTTGGGAGAGCTCATTTGGGAGAGCTCATTTGATTAAAAGAAATACCCTCAGCGTGCAACTGACGATACGTTATTTTATAGTAAGAGAAGACACAGATGTAGCATAGCATAAGGAGTTTTATTCACGCACACAATTTCTATACACGATAAATTTATTGTGTTACAGTAGCGCTAGAGGCTACTTCTGCTGCGCCTTCTGACTGGAGGCTGAGCGAGAGTTGTTCCCTCCGCCGCTGGCGCCACGACTGCCCAACGACGCCGCCTCCGGGTCCATGTCGTCGTAGCTGCATCGGCGCCGGCGTCTCCTGCAAGAGCGGCGGCGTCTGCGGCGGCAGCTGCGCCGGCGACGGCGTCGGCACGACCTGCGGGATGTCAAAATGTCGGTCATACTGGGCCCAGGACCTCGTGATGCAAATGTTACCGTGCGGGGTGGCACACTGGACTCGCGTTCAAGACGGTTGAGTTAGATTTTCCTGCAGTCATCACCTACGGGCGCTTGCTGTCCGTTACCCCAGTTTGTTTCTGGTAGCAGAGGGCACACCAGGTCCACTGATGAAGGCGGAAAAGTGACGCCCTGAAGTTCAATAAAAAGCTCAGAGACTGGTGACGGTAATGGTGTTACAATTTATGGCGTTCAGCAACACGGTTATGAGGGCCCCCGCCAGATGTCAACACAGCCCGATGCATGGATTACAGCTCAGCCCGATGCATGGATTACAGCTCCTCAGAAACGAAATAACTGCATAGATAATGTTCTGCGAATCACGCTAGAAATCGGTGATGAATCTCACCCATAGCTAAGCCGGACATCTTCGCAGGTCCGCCGGGTACCGTGCTGACGACACACTAGGAGCAGCTCTGACGAAAATACGCGACACAGCTCTGAACGAGTTGTCAGGAACGAATAGTTTCACGGACTACGTCCGTACAACCGGAAAGATTCACCAGAGGCCAAGATAACCAGTTGTGAAAGCCTTCGTTGTCTACTCTGACGCCTGAGACAAATACGATTCGTCGAGCGACTGGTGAGCCAGCTGCAGCCCCACCAGTGTGTGTATGTAGACGCTCACCTGCGCCTCCTTCGCCGGCAAGAGCGGCGCCTCCTGCGGCGGCAGCTGCGGCGCCTCCGCCTGCAGGAGCGGCGCCGCCTCCTGCGACAGCTGCGGCGCCGCCTCAGCTTCCGGCAGGGCCTGCTGAACATCCGCCGGCAGCGCGCGCGCCACTTTGCCGGCCGCTTCCGGCAGCAGATCTCCCGCCAGCCCGTGGTGCGCGCCCCCGGCTTGTATCTGCCTGCGCGGCACGACAGCGCGCCAGTCTCCACGCCTCTCTTCAGGGTCGTCACCAAGCGGGCCTTGTCCACCTGTCCGGGCATACACTCTCCGTGCCTGCAGAAGACGCGAGCAGCTGCTAGCTACTGTGTGCCGTGCGCGACTCGGCTGATTACCTGAGATGACGCGTCGTTGTTGAGGATGTTGAGGATCTGCTTGGCAGAACAGCCGCGCGGCCCGCCCATCTCCCTCACGGCGTTCAACACTCGCGTCATCAGGCGGCGACGGTGGCCGCCCGAAGGTTGCCCCCTACCAGCGGCGCCACGCATCGCTGTTCCGGCAGAGGGCCTCGCACGTAGCGATCGCGGGTGCGGGCTGCGTTTGTCTGGATGTAACCCCCTCCGCGTCCCAGATGGTAATTACGACTGTCACGTAGCAACGGCAAAGCCTTCCACTTATATAGATTTCTGACAATGGTAGGCAATGGTTTCCCTAGAAATGTCCATATCGAAACACTTTGTCGTCGCTATACAGGGTGTTCGGAAATTCCCGTTACAAACTTCTAGGACTTGTAGAGGGGAGTGCGTAAATAGTATTTTGAATTGTAACCCATGTCCGGAAAGGTACAACGCGAACACTTTTACAACTAATTGATTAAGCGTAACCCAGTACATCACTCGTTTTCCAGTTCCACTCATTAACATCCAAAGAATTTTCTCCTGTACACGTTGACGGCTCTCTGCAACCTCATAGAACAGCCTCTGCCAATGCGGGTGTGCGGCGTCTCCCTATAGCACCACAGTCACGCCTTCTGATGGTAAAGAACGATTTCTCAAGCAGTTGGCGTAATTGTCGCGAAAAGGATATGCGATGGACCAGACGTTGCGGATAATGATCTTGATAAGTGTGACGACCAGCTCTTCCATTACCGTGAGCTTTTCCATTCAGAAGTATCATAACGGTGTATTGCGAAAACGTGTACTCAATCACCGTGCTCTAACGCTCACAGACACGTGAATGAGGCCCCAACCAAGTCAGAGACGTACGACACAATTCAAATAACATCAGCAGATTCGACATAACCCCTCCCCACTATATACCTTGTTGCATGCCTGCCTAGCAAAGATGTTTTCAAACGGCTGTTGCACGAAACGGTACGTTTTCGCACAGGGGTTTCCATCCGAAATATCATGTATGCACTCCCTGTACAAGTCCCAGAAGTTTGTAACGGAAATTTCCTGACACCCTGTACATCTGTTCATGGTATCTGCAAATTCGAGGTCCCAGTTTGAGAGAAAGGCCACGCGGCTCTCTCGTTCATCGGTGAATGGTACACGAACAACAAACCACGCCATAGCAACTAACAAAACTGTATGTCTTCTTCTGAGAGGCACACTCAAAATAATTCCAATTATAAAGAAATGGCTCTGAGCACTATGGGACTCAACATCTTAGGTCATAAGTCCCCTAGAACTTAGAACTACTTAAACCTAACTAACCTAAGGACATCACACACACCCATGCCCGAGGCAGGATTCGAACCTGCGACCGTAGCAGTCCCGCGGTTCCGGACTGCAGCGCCAGAACCGCTAGACCACCGCGGCCGGCCCAATTATAAAGCTAAGCAACGTATCTATAAAAAGGAAAACTACGAAAAGATACATCGGCATTTATATTGACGAATTTTCATACTTTAACGAACTTGCCAGACTAACAATTAACAAAGCGCTGAAGCTCGTGCACAAACTCGCAAGAGCGAACACTATACGATACGGATTATCAAAAAGATGGCTCTGAGCACAATGGGACTTAACTTCTGAGGTAATCAGTCCCCTAGACTTACAACTACTTAAACCTAACTAACCTAAGGTCATCACACACATCCATGCCCCAGGCAGGATTCGAACTTGCGACCGTAGCAGCAGAGCGGTTCAGGACTGAAGCGCCTAGAACCGCTCGGTCACAACGGCCGGCTACAGATTATCCGTACAGACAAATAGCACACATTACATAGCACTCTTTTAGTCAACAACTTGTTCTGCGGTTAGTGCTTGGGCACATCGATTATGCTGAGGTACGCATAAAACCATTGTGAGGCGCGGCCAGAGAAGTGCTCTAATCAGAATTTCGTGGGATTTCGTCACGACCTCGTTTGAGGCAGGCTGTGTAGTATTGGGAGCTTGCCCTACAAATATTACAGTTTGCATTAGAGCTGGAAATTAAACAAATGGAGAACTGACACATGGCAGAGAGAATGAGACACAACTGACAAAGAAAGACGGGTCTGTTCTTTCTTCCCCAGTAACCGAGAGCGGCTGAATTTGAAGTACATAAACCCAGTACGCGGCAAAGTGCATTTTCGTACTGGTCACGGCCCATATCCTGTACACCTCCACAGGTCTGCCCTGAAATAGACTCACAATTGTGTCTGTGGTGAGAATGACTCACCTGAACGCGCAGTGTTCATCTGCGATGCCCCAGGACATATAAGACTGAAGTTATAGGGAACTGAGACATAGGACAGTTAATGCGCAGACATGTTGACTGAAACTGTACAAAAATTTCGCAATGAAGTATCGCAACCACTTGACGGTACATGTAAACAGCAGAGTCCATACACTAGAATAAGACAGGCTCCATATCTGACGTGCGTAGTAAACGACACAGATGCCAACACAGATAATGACTCGGATGCTGTATCACGGACACACACACACACGCACACACACATAAACACACACACACACACACACACTCACACACACACACACACACACACACACACACACAGTAAGTGAAGAAGAAATACACATACAAATGTAGTAAAAGTCAGCTAAGGTTTCCCAGCGTTAAATCGGATTAGTCTGAAAATGTAACTCTCTATGTGGTTGGTTATTTTAGCATTTTATAACATGTAACATTACCGGAAGGTATGACATTTCTTCTTCTTTCGCTCCATCACTTGTGACTGGCTCGAAGTTTTGCCTAGGCTACACACCTGTTGCAGCTGACTGTGACGTATTATATTAACCCCCAATCCCCCCGTGTTACCTTAAGTTGGGAAACACATTGTAACGTAATTAACCAGTACATTATTAATTAAGTGTGATTGCAGCCAAGACAATATATGTAACAGGTCTATACAAAACACATAGGCTGTATAAAGGGAAGAACTGTCAAATCAAATCGAAGTCAAATTTATCGTCATCTCTTATTTCTTCTATTAAATACAATTTTAATTTTAAACTAAAATACATTCGCAAACTATGACGCATCTTATTTATTATCGTTACCTACGTTAGCAACAAATTTAAAAAAATTATACATTTGTACATTTTCTATTTTTCTATAGTTTTATCTTTTTGTAAAATTCTCAGAAAATATACTGGTAATAAATATGAATTTGTCAGTTACAAAATTTAAAATCACAGGAGGTACGACCTGCTATATAATAGCAGGCAGCAGGTTTTTACTTGAGAAATAAATAAATAAACATCTGCATGTGCATGCATACTTCACAAGCCAACAAATGGTTCATAGCGAAGGCTACCTTGTATCACCACCAGTCACTCTCTTCCTCGTTTCAATAGCAAATGGAGCGAAAGGTAAACGATTGCCTGTATGCGTCCATACGAACCCTCATTTACCTCGCCTTGCCGGCCGTTAGGCTAGCTGTACGTTCATGGATTTAGGAGCGTTTTGCAAACAGTGGTTCTCTAAATTTCGTTAATAGTGTTTCACGAAAAGAACGCCTTACTCCGTACAGCTACCCTGATTTGATTTCGAGGAGCATTTCCGTAACATTCGCCTGTAGCTTTAGTAATAGTTTAGTTTTATAACTAGTGGCTTTGATTTTTTAGAATTCGTGTTGCCCGTCTCAATATTGTGTATTTGCATTTATTGTGTTGTTTTATTCTTCCATCTGTATTCAGCACTTTCTATTAGTTTAGCGTCTGTGCCTTTGCTCATTCGTTTCCATGTGTTCAGTAATGGTTTCGAGAGCCTTCGCTCTTCGGTATCACCTTCTTTCCAGAATTTGGTATTTTACTTGGCTTGTTTTTGTGCAGCCCGGTCCACGTGACAGAGCCTAGCGGTAACAAGTCTAGCAGCCACCTCTCTCAACTGCTTTCATCTCTACCTTTAAACAAACCTGGTGGTATTCCGCAAATACTCGAGCAATACTCAATTTTATATTGTGCTATTACTCGCACTTGGTTTCCTTTACAAATGAGCTACATTTTCCTAAAATTCTCCCAATACATGTGACTTGAAGAAAACAGATACCGACAGCCGAAATTTTATTAATTATTTTATTTGACTATAAGATTCAGTGCCTCATTAGCACCGCCTTCAAGCCCCTATATACGTAGCTACAAAAGTCATATAACCGTTTATGCTGTTAAAGGGATCATTAATTTCAGCTGGTTTCCGTAGATTTATAATCATTCACTGTAGACGTGAACTCTCCCCATCATCTCCAGGCACTTGCACACGTAGTCATATAAACGTTTGACCCACTATAGGTATCACTAATTTCAAATGGTTTCCATAGATTTCTAAATATTCTCTGTAGACGTATACACACCACACCTCTCCTTAGATACACGTCTACAAGATAAGTCATCTAAACATATCTGCCATTATAGGGATCACTAACTTCAAATGGTTTCCGTAGATTTCTAAATATTCTCTGCAGACGTGGACACTCCACACCTCTCCTTAGAGGTGTGGAGAGTCCACGCCTACAGAGAAGGTTTAGAAATCTACGGAAACCAGTTGAAATTAGTGATCCCTATAATGGCAGATATGTTTAGATGACTTATCTCCACACCTCTCCTTAGAGGTGTGGAGAGTCCACGCCTACAGAGAAGGTTTAGAAATCTACGGAAACCAGTTGAAATTAGTGATCCCTATAATGGCAGATATGTTTAGATGACTTATCTTGCTGAGTGTGTAGGAGCCTGGATATGGTCCAATGAGACACCGAAACTGCTAGTCAAATAAAATAATTAATAAAATTACGGTTGTCGGCGTTTATTTTCTTCAAGTCTTTGACCAGCAGCAGTGCCGTTCCATGTACAACAGATGGAACTACAGAAAAATAAATGTGAAATCGACCATTCGCCTTCCACACTGCGGATCTTACATTCTCGTTACCTTTAACATCACTCTGCAACTTTACACCAGATGTTGATTTGACGTGACTGTGCCAAGCAGCACACAACGAATACTGTAGTCGAACATTACAGGACTGTTTATCCTGATGATCTCCAATGACACATTTTTCTACGTTAAGAGTGAGTTACCATTCTTCACGCAAAAAGAAACTCTATTCGAGTCATCCTGTATCCCCCCACATTCATCCAAAGGCGATACTTTTCATGCACTACAGCATCATCAGGATACAATTGCAGTCTGCTGTTCACCCCGTCCGTCACATAGTTCACGTACACAAAGAACAAGAGCTGTCCTGCCACACTTTCCTGGGGCTTTTTCGACGATACCCTCGTGTCTAACGAATACTCGGCGTCCACGGCTCTATTATTTAAAAACTTTTCCAACCACTCACTTATCTGACAACCCATTTATCCCGTTATTATCACTGCTGCTACTCATAAATAATATGAGCTGAGTAACTGAAGCAAGTAATAGGTTCACTGCAATTCTACTTATGCCACTACACGATACGCCTTCGACGTTGAAAGCGTATGTGAACAGCTACAAGGCGTATGGCAGAGGCTATGTTTTCCTCCTGCTGCCGTCTGGTGCCCCAAACTCTTCGTCTCAGATTACCACCTACAGCCAAGACCTCAATTATTTGTTAGATATATTCTGGACGCTGTAAGGTTACTACTAATACTGCCAATTTCATATCTTATTTTCGCCTTTCTTTGCTTTTTCTCAGTCCACTAGTCTGTTCATTTCGTTCAACAGGCCCTATAATTTTTCATTACTTTCACCGAAGAGAACAACGTCATTAGCAGATCTTGTTACTGATATCCTTTCACCTTGACATCAATGCCGGTCCTAAAAGCCATTACAACGTGCAGGTTGAACAGCAAAGGAGAAACAACCTATTCCCGCTGTACACCCTTATAAATCAGGATACGATCTCATTCTTCCGTTTTTACTGGTCACTCTTGTTTCTTACTCAGACTGTATACAAGAAGTTTCTCGTTATACATTCTACTTGTTTTTCTGAGATCTTCAAACATCCAGCACGATTTTATTCTCTCGAAAGCTCTTTAGATATGTACAACCATATTTTGAGGCCGCCTTACGGCGTGTGGCAGAGGGTATTTTATGTACCGCTGCCACTTCCCCCTTTCCTGTTCTAGTCACGAATGGTTTGCGGGAAGAATGATAGTTGGCAGGCTTCAGTGTGTGCAATTTGCCCACACGGTCTTTTCGCTAGATTTATGTAAGTGTAAACGATGCAATGGTGGAAATATTTTTAGGAACGTACGAACTCCGAATTTTAACAGGAAATGTCACTCGTTCAATGCCTACCAGTGGGGTTGCTCGACCATTTCCGTAATGCTTTCGAGATTTCTAAATAAACCTGTAACCAAAGACGCTGCTGAATATTCTCTGTTTCCTCGACGAATTTTATCTGGTACGTACCCAAGACTTACGTGTAGCACTGAATATTGGTTAACGAGAGTTTTGTAAGCTGCGTCCTGTCTGGGGCCGGCCGGTGTGGCCGAGCGGTTCTAGGCGCTTCAGTCTGGAACCGCGCGACCACTATGGTCGCGGGTTTGAATCCTACCTCGGGCATGGATGTGTGTGACGTCCTTAGGTTAGTTGGGTTTAAGTAGTTCTACGTTATAGGTGACTGATGATCTCAGATGTTAAGTCCCATAGCGGTAAGAGCCAAAATCCTGTCTGGGTACACTACAGTTCCTGATGATTATTCCAGCGAATCTCAGTCTCACATCGGCCTTGTCTGCGATTAGTTTTATGTGGCTACGTAGCTGTTCCATTTTAAATCGATCCACAAGTGTACTGATAGATAGTTTATGGATTTCGTATGGATGAAATTCTTGTTACTCTTCTGTTTGAAATCCCAAGTGTAGCGCTGTGCCGGCGAGCTGAGTGACGAGGGCTTCTCTCTATGGCAACGATGTTTTCAAGTGTGCCCACAGTTTTTGGTCTCCCAGTTTTCTTCTTTGTCGTTGGCGTCGTCTCCTCAATGTTTTCAACCCAGCTTTTAATAGCACAGGCAGATAGCACCGTCCGATTCTGATTGATGTTGAAGTGGTTGCGGAATGCACTACGTACTAGCTGGTGCGCACCGCCGTTTTGAGAAAATGCATTGACAGCGTACGCGCGGTACAGCGTTCCATTATGACCAAATGTTATTTCGAGCCAAACGCAGCTGACGCTATCTCCTCCACCTCTTTCCGACGCAGCTGGATTCGCGCGCTTTTACAATCTCTCGATATTATGCCTCAAGCTGTGGTTTTCCGTCAGAAGATTTATCTCCGTTGACAACGACGTTCTGTCCCCAATGTGCTAGAAACTGCAGAAAATCAAATCCCACAACTTTCCTGACATTCTGAACGCTCGTCATTTGTTTACTGTTAAAAAGTGATGTCATCAACCGGAACACCTGTACCTACTGTTTCCTTGGTCGCGTGTGCAAATGGTCTTTGTTATC
The DNA here is from genome assembly GCF_023898315.1 of Schistocerca nitens. Classification (NCBI taxonomy): domain Eukaryota; kingdom Metazoa; phylum Arthropoda; class Insecta; order Orthoptera; family Acrididae; genus Schistocerca; species Schistocerca nitens. Next base: position 851,089,044 of record NC_064615.1, on the reverse strand, counting down.
GGAATCTATGTTGATTATTAGAGAGAATACTTCCGATCTTCAGAAATGTCATAGTACCGAACATAAACAAAACACAAAACAGCGACCTACGGCGCACTGCTACTGCTGGAGGAGCTAGTTTTTCCGCATACTTAAAGCAGAATCGTGTCGGTACCCCATAATCTCCTCTCTGTTGAACTATTTCAGTTTCTTTTCTATCGTATGCTCACTTATTTCGATACTCTTATTTTTGCTTTCGTTGGACGATTTAGAGGAGTAATTCTTTGTCAGTTAAAGTTTTTGGAAATATGTTTTCTATTTCGG